>NC_080793.1:53126160-53191160 GCF_028018385.1 Neofelis nebulosa
ATTTCTTTGTCAAGTATGGTCAGTTTTGCTTATCACCATGTTTACTTTTTAAAAGTCACTTAAAATATCCTGGGTTAGTATTTAAAGTTTGATGAATGAGCTTGAATTCTTTTGAGATTCTCCAATAAGCTTTGTTTGAATTTAAAGCTAATGAGTATCTTGATTATCAGTAATGTGATCATTGTTTTTGCTAAAATCTTTGGAGGATTTGAAGCTCATAAAAAGCCTTACACGGGAAGGTAAAGGAGGAAGAAAAGAGTAGCAGAGAGAAATCCAGAGAATTGTGTTAGGGGATATGCCTTGAATTCTGCAATTGTTTTTGCAAGTGTATGTGTTTGTGGGGAGATGATTACAATCTTTTTCGGGTTTTCTTTTATCCATTCAGGTCTCAGACCTCTATTATATTGCATATAATCTTTTCTTCTGGGGGAAGATGAGAAAACATTAGCAACAACTGGATTTTTTGGCAGTTATTTTTCCCTTCTGCTTAAAAACATAATGCAGCTGCCTGATGGAATAGTTTCTTTTTTTGTGTATCAGAAAGAGGAGAAAAAGAACTACCTTAGAAACATGTTTAAAGCACATGATGAAAATGAAAGTTTTTTTTTTAAAAACCTCTTAGAATCTATTTTCCTTGTGCCAGGTACCAGATGTTGATGTTGGCAATGCTTAAGAGGGTCACAGGGCATTTAAAATCACTAGGCTGTGGGGAATAAAATTCCAGGTCTGTTGCACTGAAGATTATTTAAAACTTGTGTTTACCTAGCAGTAACTAGTACAAAAGTACTTGTTCTATATGAGCCCTTCTTAAATAGGTGCCTTAGAAATACATAATCAATGAAAATACTACTATATTTTATATATATATATATATATATATATATATATATATATATATATATATATATATTCATTCCAATGACTATTCTTAGCCTTATCAAGGTCACTGGTTCCATTTGAATCTCTGTTTTTCCATGTGAAAAGTAGATTTCTTTCAATTTTGTTAGGTACAGATGGCCTTCCTTTTGAGCTGTTAGTTTCATATTAGAAGATACAGTTGTATACATATTACATATGGTTATATAAATATGCAGAAAAGGCTTTTATATACCATACTTATTTTTTTTAATGTTTGTTTATTTTTGAGAGAGAGAGAAAGAAAGAGAGAGTATGAGTGGGGTAGGGGCAGAGAGAGAGGGAGATACAAAATTTGAGCCAGGCTCCTGGCTCTGAGCTGTCAGCACTGAGCCCGATGCCGGGCTGGAACTCACGAATCATGAGATCATGACGTGGGCTGAAGTCATGAAGGGCTTAACCAACTGAGCCACCCAACTGCCTCTTATATACCATACTTAAATGACATTTCCTTTGTATCTAGAAGTGGAATTTTGAGAAGACAGCAGGACCATATGTTCCTTTCTACGTAGTTTCTTCTTGGGGTGAGCTGAAGTTCCTTTTCTCACTGATAAGATTATACAGGAGGAATAAGTTTTCCTGGACCTCCTTAAGGTCCTTGACTGGGTCTGAAAATTAAAGTGACAAAGACCGCTTAAGAGGAGAAAAGTGTATTAATTTATTTAATGTAAGTTTTATGTGACTTACAAAAAGTTTATGGAAACCTTTGTAAGAAATAAACACCCAAAGATACAGACCTGATTATTTTATGCTAGATTTGATGAAGAGTGCATGGTTGTGGAGGAAGATGATATAGGGTAAGAGTGTGAGGTAATTGTAGTAAACCAAGAGAAACTTAGCAAGGCCTGTTTGTTAGAATTCTTTTCTGCATCCCTTTGTCTTCAGAGATAAGGATGCACTTTTCCTCTGAGTGTAGGGAGGGCACCTTGTATATGAAGGTTTTATGGCCTGTTTCAGGCAGGAAGGGCCAGGGGAAGGTAGAGAGACCTTCCTGCTTCTACCATTTTCTCAAACTCCTTCAGTTTAAGATACTCAGTATGCCAGCCTACTTTATTTTGGGGTAGTGAATCCTGAACCCAGTCAGGATAATAGGGTTAGTAATTTCAATGAAAAAAAGGATTTTAGACAATAAGATTTGGAAAAATAAAACACGCTTTTCACAAGAGTACCTATTTATGCTCGTTATAGATTATTATTTCTTCTGGTTTTGTGGGTGTAGAACTGGGAGGTATTAGATGGTGGCCTCACTGAGCTTTTCCAAAGGATTTTAAGTTATTTTTTGCTGTAGTTATATCATTAAAATTTTATTCAAGAAATTTGAATTTATTTATAAATATAATGGAATTAAAATTTTCTAAGCTGTATTTTCCTTGTCTTCCCTGAAGAAACTAGTTTCTTTTTCTGTAAAAAAGGAAATATTTTAAATAGTCTTGATGTCAGAGAAAAAAATGGAAGGAAATAGACCAGTATGTCATCAGTTGTTGTCTCTGGGTGCTGGGATTATGACTAATTTCAGTTTCTTTACACTTTTCTACACTTTCAAGATTTTCTGCAGCTAGAGTATATTGCTCATAGAATCAAAAACGAGGAAAATATATATGTATATTTTAGCAGACTTTCATATGCCTAAGGAGTCAAACATTGCCTGTTCTAATTGCAGAGCCTGGAACCATGGTTCTGGGCAATAACAAACAGCCCTGTCGATGTTTATATAGCTTTTAGAGCTACCTGCTTTGGATTGGTAGTACATGGAGTCACAGACTGCCTTCTCATGGCGTTTGCTGGTGACCAAAGGAAGCAGTTGTGTTGATAACTTAAATGGCAGAAAGGGCTCACCATTGTCATTACTGCCACGTGGTTCTTTACCTTCTGTCTCCCACGTATATATGTATTCTGTGGCATAGGTTTATTATATTTATGATGTCCATTCAGTGCATATGTGCAGTGGAAATGGATTTACAAGGTGGTGGGAGGAATTGTGAGATAATTTCACAATTTCCTCTGTCATATTTATATAGTTTAGTGGACAGTGCAAAATGAATACCTGCCTGCTGGGTGGATATGCTTAAGATTTCATTATGATTCATAAAGTCCTTAGCTTAGTTTTGAGTGTTACTTCTAGTTGGAGGAATTTCTTTAAACATAACATGCTACAGTTGTTTGGAAAAAATGCATAGAAGATAGGTGTTTGAACCCAGAAGATTGCTTTCCTACTTTTTAAGTGTGATCTTGGGGCTAGTACTTTGAACTTTGAACTTTGTTGTCCTCATCTGTAAAATGGGGATAGTAATAATGCCTTCCATTAGGATCTCTCAGGGAACATACGAAAGTCTTTTGTAAATCCATATATGTTTCATTTATTGACTAAGCTACTCTTGGCAAGCTACCTAAATTTGAATGGAGGTGATTTGGATCACATCCCCAAGTTCACAGCCTAGAGGCAAATTGCATTTGTCCATTCTGCTTAGATGAGGGGAGGTCAAAGATGTATGATTTTAATCTTATTTTTGTGAGAGGCTGTGCCTGTTTTAACACCCCCATAGCTTACATTAAAATACTCAAAAATAATGCTTCATTTTCTTTTCCTAATTACTTGGCAGAAATTTAGAATTGAAAGAGAGAAACTAGTAACAACCAACCTTTCCTTCATATTCCAGATCAACGAAAGGGATTCTTGGGTCCTGGAGACCAAAGAAAGAATCGGCAGGAATGCTCAGGGTAAATTGATGGATTGCAGAGCCAGGCTGGTAATTATTTTCATTGAGCTCTAAACCATTAACTTAATACATGGGAGCTGGGCTACATGAAAATCAAGATATGGACCTCTTCCCCTAGGCCCCGATGGATATATCCCACACTTTACTTCTAGAGGCAGCCTTCTCTTTGGTGGGATAGTTTCCTTTCTTTACTGGGACTGACTTGGATTTTTGTGCCCCACCGTGGCAGACCTTTGTTTTTTGGTTGTCCTGGGCAAATGTTGGTAAGGATATATTTTTGTTTAGGTCATCCAGCTTTCAGGGTGGCAGGAAAACACAGTTTCTCAAGAGTTTTCAGCTGGATACTAGATAATTGACACACTGCACTCATCTTGGGTTCAAATTTCTAGAATTAGCAAGCTTTAGCTTTTGGACTTTTGTGACACTCTTACCAAGTGCACACCTTAGGTGGCCAAGGAGGTTTCTTTTTTTTTTTTTTTTTTTAATGTTTATTTATGTATTTTGAGAGAGACAGAGCCTGTGCGTGAGAGCTGGAGAGGGGCACAGAGAAAGGGAGAGAAAGAATCCCAAGCAGGCTCCACACTTGGGGTTTGAACTCACAAACCGTGAGATCATGACCTGAGTGAACCAAAATCAAGAGTCGGACGCTTAACCAGCTGAGCCACCCAGGTGCCCCAAGGAGGTTTCATTTTTAAAGCTAACCATGGGTTGATTGTTCATAACTTCCTAGTGTGCTATGCTGTGAAAGATTGTGAGCCCATAATGAGATTTAGTGACATGATTATTTAGTGATGTGTGTTTGCTGTGGGTTAAGAGAGGCTTATATATATTTTCAAGTGATTGTCAAATCCACAGTACATGAGAGCTCATTTAATCTACACTGCTGTCAGCCCCAACCCTTCCATTATACAGTGATTATATTAGATACCTAGAGAGAAGAAACTATGTGCAGATCATCAGAGCCACGAATGGACTTGATCTCAAGTTTTCTGGGTTCAAGTTGCTTGTTACTTTATGGGGATAAGATACCTCATGGGATTTAGAAAGGATTAAGTCTAAAAAATCTATATTAAGAGTTAAGAACAGTGACTGACACAGAGTAAGACTTAAAGAATGAAAGCTACCATCACTGTCCTCTTCCTTTTTACTTCTTAGTATTGCTATCTATTACCACTATCATGTTTTATAAGGTAGTTGAACAGTTCTTTGCTGTGTGACATGTTGTAGAAGCCCAGTTTATCATGACTGTATTTAAAGGTGATTCCATGGGGCACCTAGGTGGTTTAGTCAGTTGAGTGTCCAACTCTTGATTTCAGCTCAGGTCATGATCCCAGGGTTGTGGGATTGAGCCCCGCGTTGGGCTCCATGGTGAGTGTGCAGCCTGCTTGAGATTCTTTCTCTCTTTCCCTCTGCTCCTTTCCCCGACTCACTCATGGTCGCTCGCTCTCTCTCTAAAAAAAAAACAAAAACAAAAAAACCAAAAAAAACAAAAGAAAAAGACTGCACAATGTTTGGCACTTTTGACTTCTATACTGACCCACAAAAGGCATTGGTAGAAGATAATTGATAGTTTACAATCGTAATTTTTAATTTAGTACATTGTGTAAAATGGGTTGGTAATATTTCTAACTTTGTATTTTGTCAAATGTGATTCTACTGAAGTGCATCCTTTTAACAGCAGGGATTCTGTGGAATCATGATTCATGGCTCAGCAGTCTCCTATACTTCCTTATTTCCTTAGACATCTACATGGAATATGTAATATTTCAAGTATTTAAGTTTCCTAATCCTGTCGGCACAGAGCTTTCAGTTGGAAGACTTTAGTTATAAAATATATTCTGATGTAATTATTGAAAAAATCAGACTTTTGAGGAATTTCTAATGACATGGGAATATACTCACAATACATTAATTGAAAAGAAGTGGACACAAAACTATAAATAGTATGCCAACTTTGTGGCACATAAAAAGATATATATAAAGAAGAAATTCTGGAAGGAAATGTACCAAATGACTAAAAATAGCATTATCTGTTCTCTGGGTAGATTAATAACAATTTCTAGAAATTTTTACAAATAGGGACGTCTTGGTGGCTCAGTTGGTTAAGTATCTGACTTCAACTCAGGTCATAATCACACAGTTCCTGAGTTTTATGCTCTCTGCTGTCAGCCCAGAGACTACTTGGGATCTTCTGTCTCCTTTTTTCTGCTCCCCCCTCACTAGTGTGTGTGCTTGTTCTCCCTTAAACATAATGTAAAAATTTTTCTTACAAAGTTTTTAAACTTTCTATGAATTACCTGCAACTCACTTTTTATACTTTATATGAATTATGTAAGAAGAAAGAAATTAAGTCATTTGTGCCTTGATAAGGTAGTGTTGGTGAATGCCTCTTTGGCTTATACTAGATCTAACTCTGATGTATTTGCAGTCAGTCTCCAGCAGTGTAGTTTAGTAGAAAGAGTGTGGGCTTTGGAGTCAGGTAGGCTTGGGTTTCCAGCCAACTGCCTTCATTTAAGAGCTTGGGACTGGGCACATTGCCTCTCTGAGCTTTAGTTGTCATTGAACTGGGATGCCATCTCTTTCACAAGGTTTCTTAATTCTGAAAGCAGCTTGCTCTGAGAGGTGCTCAGTAAATATTTGCTTCTTTGTGCCTCCCAACCACTACTCTTATCTCCCAGTCCCCTACCCTGAATTCCGCAAGGATCAATTCAATGAATAAAAGGAACTTGGAAAAAAGTTTTATTAATTAATAATGTCATATTAATTTTTTCAGTGGTTTGCCTTTTCAGTTATCTTTTTACTAAAAGTCTTATAGTCCTTGGGAACCAAACTCATGATAATTAGGAAGTGTCTTCACTAATGAGTAAACTGAGCAAACCAAAATCATCATGTGCTCTCTCAAGCGGTGTGTGTGAGCATGCCTCTCCTCTGGGATTGGCCTGGGAATGTTGAGTAGAAGCATCACCATCTACCATTCCCTGGCAGTGATGTGGAGGGTGTGGGGAGGACTCCGGGGCTGAGGTAGGATTTATAATTACAGGGCCGTCTGGCCTTCCCTGAGCATTCTTTTCCCTTCCAAGATTCCTGTAATTGTCATCAGATGGCTCAGTCTCCCAAATGTTTCTGGCATCGCAGTGACTTTTGGAGTGTGTGTGTGTGAGTGTGTGTGTTTAAAACCAGAATTAGTTTGTGTCTTTTCTGTGGTGTGTAGATGCATGCAGATCAGGTGTCTCGGGGAATGTAAAGAAACCAGTCAGATGTGGATGCCTCCTTACCATCTTCTCTTGAGCCTTCCTAGTTTCTTTACTGAGTATTTTCCATCTGCACTGTTTTAAAGGGGGGAAAAAAATAATAAGTGAGGGAACATGCAAGCAGTGGTCCTGTTCTTTTTTTGTTAAGTTTATTTATTTATTTTTGAGAGAGCAAGCAGGTGAGGGGCAAAGAGGGAGAAAAAATGCCAAGCAGGCTTTGCGCTGATAGCATGGAGACTGAGGCGGGGCTTGAACCCGTGAATGTTGGATCATGACCTGAGCTGAAATCAAGAGTCAGATGCTTAACCAACTGAGCCACCCCGGCACCCCAGTGGTCCTATTTTAAACTATAGTCAGCTGACCTTTTGGTCTCATTACTTTTGGGGACTTTAATAGAACATTGGTTGCATCTTTTCTTGGGTCTGCTAAAGGCCTCAGGGAGTTTGAGAGTTGGATAGTGAGCAAACCCTGTGAAGAATGATTCAAAATCTTGAACTCTCCCTGGGCATGGAAGAAAAGGGGCATGTGAGATAGACCCTGAATTTCCTCTGATAAAATTTGAATGACAGAAATTAGAGCATTAATTGGCAAGCAAGTATTAAGGTAGAAAGAACAACCCAAAAGCATTGAGGAAAAGATGAGATGTGTTCAAGAAGGAGGATGTGATGCAGTTTAGTTTAAAAATGAGAAAAGTGGGGCATCTGGGTGGCTCAGTGGGTTGTGTCTGACTTTGGCTTAGGTCATGATCTTATGGTTCATGAGTTCAAATACCGCATGGGGCTCTCTGCTGTCAGCAGAGAACCTGCTTTGGATCCTCTGTCCCCCACCCCCCCCAACTCCCCCTCCCCCACTGTTGCTCTGTCTCAATAAAATAAACATTAAAAAAAATAAATAAAAATGAGAAAAGTCCTGGAGTGCCTGGTTGGCTCAGTCAGTAGAATATGTGACTGTTGATCTCAGGATTGTGAGTTCAAGCTCCATGTTGAGTGTGGAGCCTACTTTATTAAAAATGGGGGTGCCTGGCTGGCTCAGAAGGTGGAACATGCAACTCTTAATCTATGGGTCCTGAGTTTGAGCCCTGAGTTGGGTAGAGAGATTACTTAAAAAATAAAATCTTTTTTAAAAATGAGAAAAGTTTCTTAAGTTTGTATTCCTACTTTGAGTGTCAGCCTAATGATTCCAATTTAAATTTTTTTAATGTTTATTTTTGAGAGAGAGTCAGAGCATGAGTGGGGGAGGGTCAGAGAGAGAGAGAGGGAGATACAGAATCTGAAACAGGCTCCAGGCTCTGAGCTGTCAGCACAGAGCCCAGCGCAGGGCTTGAACTCGGGAACGGTGAGATCATGATCTAGGCTGAAGTCGGATGCTTATCTGACTGAGCCACCCAGGCACCCCCTAATGATTCCAATTTTAGGATGAATGCTGTTTGTAGAGTTAAGATACAGAAGGAATGGTCTTGCCCTCGAAGACCATTGCATTCTGAGCTTTTCAAGGTATTTGAAGTTTCCTTCATCATAAGTCTATAACCAAAAATTTAAATACAGGAAGATGTCTTGCATGGGGGATATATATATATATATATATATATATATATATATATAATCAAGTAAGCTCCTATAATTAGACCTTCACTGCTTTTCTAGGAAGGGAAAAATTACTTAAAAGACAGCTAGTTAAAAAAAAATGGAGTGATTGATGCATCTAGACCTGTATGTTTTCCCAGACCCTGATTCCCTAAATAGAGACTGAGTAGAGAGGTGAGGTTGGACAGGATAGCTGAACTAGAGCTTATTGAGAAATGTAAAATTGAAAAGAACTGCCATAGTTTCTTCTGATTGATGTTGGCTGAGAAATTGTGCTTTTTAAAAGCTACTTTGCTTTACTGACTCTTACTCATCTAACTAGTAAGATGAGTAAAAGACTAGTAAAATAGTTCATTACATTCTGATGCTCCTATTGTCTAGTGGAGGAGTGTTCTGTAAACTCACAGGGACCTACATAGTGATGTTAACTGTTGACTTCTTTCCATAAAACTGCCCTTTTACAGTTGTTCTATGAATCTTTACGAACTATTGAGTTCAATACTGATGGCTACCCTAAGAACCATCTCACCTCTCTCTTCTGAAGTGTCTGGGAGTGGGGAATGGGAGCAGGAAAGCTGTGGCAATAATGGAAGATAACTGATGACTAATAGAAAAGTCAAGTCGTGATGATTTTGTTTCCCTTGGCAGTGATTGGTCTAAGGATGGGCATGTGACTAAGTTCTGGCCAGTAGTTTGTAAGAGAAGGTCTGCTGGGAGAGGGTAGTGAAAGTCTCCAATATGGAATGAAAAAACAAATTATGGCTTGGAGCTTGGCTGTAATGCTTACCGAGCCGGTGAGCAAGCACAAAGATGGACACTGTGATAGGAAAGGCAGAGCTGGTGTCATTGACACCCTATTTACTGATTCCACAAGAGAACTAATAATTTAAGCTCTTACGAACGATTTTTTCTTACCTGGACTCAACCTAATTTCTATCCAGTAAAATGCTTCTATGCTTTAAAAAAAACTTTTTTAACGTTTATTTATATTTGACAGAAAGAGAGAGACAGAACACGAATGGGGGAGGGGCAGAGAGAGAGGGAGACACAGAATCTGAGGTAGGCTCCAGGCTCTGGGCTGTCAGCACAGAGCCTGACATGGGGCTTGAACTCATGAACCGTGAGATCATGGCCTGATCCAAGTCGGACGCTTAACCGACTGAGCCACCCAGGTACTCCATTTCTTCTAATGCTTTAATCATGCCCTTTTATTATCTTCCCTTCACATCTGTGAAGTAGTTCTTAAAATCTGTAAGTCACATAATCCACTATATATCAGTTAAAGTATTTTCTGTTTCAGACAAATATTCCTTTTTGGTGGGATTCAAAACATTTTCAACTGCCCCTTCCCAAAGCAGATGCACTTCTGCCAGTGAATATTCTTGTTAACCATCTCGTTTTCACCACTGATGGAACCTTGATGAAGGTGTGTGTGATTGAACAAACATGTTTGCTTTTGGTTTGTATTACTTTATTTTGTTTATGTTCTTTATAATTGGGTACTCTTTCCTTAGGACCTTTTTTTTTTCTGCTTTGGATTGTTAGGATTGATAATAAGAGAAAAAAGAGGTGTCGGGTAATTTTCTAAAAATACATTCTATTTTTTGAGTGGTTATTCGGGTTTTAGTTGGTATTCCTTTGGGCTGTAAGGTTTATTTGGTGTCTCACTTTGTCAACAGTCCTGTTATTACATTTAAGCTGCTTCTTAGAGTATACTTTCCTGTTTAGTAAAGAAAACTCACTTTATTTCCTAAGATGAATTATAATTAGGACTGCTTGGTGCTGAGACTCTTTCTCACTTAATACCCCTAATGAGATACAAATGTTCTAAATGTGTCCTTCTGAATGGATTAGATTTTGAGAGGAATCTACTTATTTTAGTTAACTAATCCCTTTGCTTTTGTATCATACATCCTTATTAGGCTCTCATGTTTCTTTTCCATATGGAATTCCTTGTGAAATCAGACCTTAGCAAACAGTGTTATTAACTTTCAGGGTCAGTGGTACTGAAAATGTCAATGAAGTTTGTTGATTCTACATATGTTGTTTTTATGGCACTCTTGCTTTTTTATATACTCATGATAAATATAATTCCTTCACTATTCTTGCAAAATGAATTTTGTTTCTCAGTACTTTTCTGGTATTTATGCTTCCACCCAATAGCATAAAATAATTGAATATATTTGAACTCCCCATCTACTTTTGTGTCTCCTTTTATAGTTCTGCTTAGCTTCTTGGGTTTCTGGACATGGCGTGTCTTTGTCCTTTTGCCAGAAACCTGAAAATGTCCTAATACAAGGTTCCTGTGTTGAGTCATAGTAAATTCGGTTTGTCCAACTTCTAGGACTCAGTGTGTTACACTTGTCAGTGACCATGTCCTTCTATGTTCTGAGAAAGCAGACAAGTTAGTGAATCGTTTTGAAGAACTTGAGCAATGGGCTTCTACTTCCTGAGTTCAAATACAGTCTTCTCTGCTTACTATTTGCATGCCCTTGGAAAAGTTATTTGACTTCCCTGTGCTTCAGTCTCTGTAAAATGGAGACTATAATGCTACTTACCTTATAGATAGTTACAAGAATTGTGTGAGAAAATTCATGAAAAGCTCTTACAATACTGCTTGTTATGTACTCAGTGTACTCTTGATGTAATGGTATCTAATTGAATTTTTCAAAGTACATTTTAAAGTCTGTTTCTTCCTTAGTCTTCACAACTACCCTGTGCAGAAGGAAGTGCTATTTAACTGTGTTTTATAGGGGAAGTCACAGAGGCACAGTGTTAGTACCTAACTTTGTTACTAGTAACAGAGTTTGGATTATAATCTGACTCTTTCCTCTAATTTGTTATACTTGACTATAAATTGAATTGTTAGGAAGTTGGCTTGATTTTGTGATGTTATAAGCTAGAAAGTGTAGATGGGAAGGGCAAAAATCCCTATTCCTTTTTTAAAAAAAATTTTATTTATTTACTTAGAGCTGGGGAGGAGCAGGGAGAGGGAGAGCGAGAGAATACCAAGCAGGCTCCACAAACCCAGCCTGGAGCCCTTTGTGGGGCTTGAACTCACAAACTGTGAGATCATGACCTGAGTTGAAATCTAAGGTCAGATGCTTAACTGTTTGAGCTACCCAGGTGCCCCCCATTCCTTTTTCTTTTTTTAAATGTCTACCTGCGAAGACAGAGCCATAATGTGGGGTTCAAACCCAGGAAATGTGAGATCATGACCTGAGCTGAAGTTAAGAATCAGATGCTTAACCAACTGAGCCACCTATGCGCCCCTAAATTCCTACTCCTTAAATTTCACCCAGTGGTGAGCCAGTTCATTACTACTAAAATTATTTACTTACTTATTAAATATAAATAATTCTTAGTTTTTACAGCCCCCACATGCACAGTTTTCAGTTATTACGTTAATTAAATAACACCAGTTTCCCAAAAAGTTCAAATTTCATTTATTGTGTTAACCGTGAATAATTGTAAAAAGTCCAACTAGCACACCCTGTTATATGGCCCTGAAAAGACAGCAAAGCGTGTAGGTGTGTTGCTTTCTTGTCTCTGGGAGAAAAACCCGTATAACATCTAAAATTGGATAATGCAAAGAGGGAATTGTCCGACAAAGACCAAAGTTGCAGCAAAGAAATGAAAACTGATAACACTGGAAATGAAATTGAGCCAATTGTAAAGAGAGTTCTGGAAAACTAGCTGACCACAGGAATATCAACTCTGCCACTGTTGTAGATACTCTGTATATGCAGCCAGAGGAGCTTAGTGAAAGGTAACTTATCACAAATTAAGAAGGTGTTATAGCTAAAAGGATGAAGACCTAACAGAGGAAAGGATGCTGGCAAAAAAACTCATGTTAAAAGGAACTCCTCAGAGGGGTACTGCCAGAGAGAGGAAGCACAAAGGATAAAATGTTGGGAGCTAACCCAAACTTAGGAGGATACCAATTCACCGAGGTATGCAAAAGATGCTCATTTGGTGTTTTAAATTATACAGTGAGAAGAAGACAGTACAAACAACTCTTGATTTTTTTTTATAAAGGAAGAAAATACTTGAATTCTCAAAGTTTTGATTATTTTAAATTACAATACACTAAATATTTTCTCATTTTCTTGTGTGTGTGTCTGTGTATGTGTGTGTGTCTGTATAATTGATAGTTTTTAATGTTTTGACCCCCTAAAAATGTTAGAGGTCCTAGAAAAATCATATTTTTCCTGTTGATTATTAAGATTGCTTTGTGTGGTTTCAGCTTGCATGGTTATTTCTATGGTTGTGCAGCAAAAGCTGCCTATATTTATTGAACCAAGGGGCACCCTTATAAGTGGTGGGGATACAGTGATGCCTTATGAAACAAGTATTCCAATACAGATTTGGAGTGTCTCCCATGTGCCAGGCTGCATATACACATGTAAATAAAAAGTAGTCCTATTTTCCAAAGAATTCACATTTCAGTTGATTGATGAAAGACAAGATTATTACATCACAACATATACCTATAATATATATAGTACATTTCTTTGAATGCAGTAATAGGGAAATATCAGGCATTATGAGAGCCTAGAGGAAGGGCATCCAACTTATTAGTTTGGGAATTTGATGGGTGGTAGAGGCAAAGAGACAGCCTGGAGGGCTTAGGAGTTAATTTGGAAAAGCTGTTTTGAAGAGTAAGACAGTGATGAGAAGCTTGTGTATGGAAAGTGCAGGACATTTTAAAAAGTTGATTTTTGCTGGAATGTGGAGGGCAAGATGAGACAGATCAACAGTGCCATGGAACTTGTAGGCAGTGGGAACTTGTAGGCAGTGGGAGAGTCCACGGGGTTTTCCCCAATTTCTTTTATATTAAGGTATAATTTATACAGAGTAAAATGGACCATTTTAGTATGTAGTTTGGTCTGTTTGCTATAAGTCCTGTAACCACCACCAGAGTCAAGATGAAGAACATTGGTATCACCTCCTAAAATCCTCATTGCTCTTGAGTGACTAACCCCTCGTCTCACCCCCAGCCCTGGCAACCACTGATCTGCGTTCTGCCCCTATGGAGTTATACTTTTTCCAGAATGTCATATCAATGGAATTATATAGTATATAAACTTTTAGGTCTGGCTTCTTTCTTTTAGTGTAATGCTGTTGAGATTCACTCATGTTGTTGCATGTAAAAACCTTTGGGTTATAAGCAGGAAAATTATCTGAGATTTGATTGGAGGGTGAATTTGAGAGGACCAAGAGTAGAGGCTGTTACTCTAATTTAGTCAGGTGCTAATGGAGGAGACTTGCAAAGGTAGGGCTTGGTTTGACAAGTATGTGGGAGGTGGAGTTGGTCTCAACTGAGGTAGGGAGTATAAGAGTGAAAACAGGTGGGGAAGAGAAGACCCTGTATGTTGGATGTGTTGAGTGTGGGATTACCTTGAGGTGAAGCCTATCAGGAGGTGGGCATTGAAGGAGTTGATTTCTTTAAATTCTTATCCTTATGTCTTGCCAGAATCTAATTTGCTAAGCATTGACCTTGCTTGATATGTAGGGCTTCCTTTTCTCTTCATCCCATCACATCATCATCAAGAATTTACTCCCAAGGCCTTGTTTTGGCTTATTGCACTATCGGTGAATAAACTTGTCATGTTTTAGAAGAATGCCTTCACCATATAGTATCAGATAACTGCATTCATCTCACTTACCCATTGTTTTCCATAGATAGCAGTTTAAATGTTTCTGCAGAAGCTGTGGTCCCTGAAGCTGTAAATCATTGTTCTGTAGTCTTGAACCAGCTATAGGTATGGGGATTGTCTTGTTCCCTTTTCCACCAAAAGGGGTTCTCTTGAACTGTTTTTGGAGGGTAGTACATTTGAACCAGTTTGAACAGTATGGGATGGAAGTATAGTGATAAAGGAACACAATATTATCTATATTTAAGATGTGGCTGTGACTGACTCATTTTCTGTGCACTCTCTAATTCAGTGAAGGTCCTCAGGCTGCATCCAGGCTAATGGGAGAATTCTCTGCTTGATTAATGTCTATCTCTGGTCTAGGAAGAAAAGCACCCCGGGAAGCGGTGGACAGTGTATTTGCTCCTCTGATGAATAAGGAAAGGTGATTTACCATACAAAGGCCTATACCCAAAAGGTATTGGATAGAAAATTGGCTCACAGCCATAATTGCAACTAACACAGCATTTCATAGTCAGGACAGCTCCAAGAGGTAGAGAGTATTTAGATTTTCATCTCTTACAAATGGGAAACTGAAGTCCAGAGAGGTAAGGTAACTTTCCCAGAGTCAGACAGCTAGTTTGGGTAGAGTTGGAATGCAGATCCAGGCAGTGTGGCTCAAGAGTGCACACTCTTTTTTTTTTTTTTTTCAACGTTTTTTTTTTTTTTTTTTTTTTTTAATTTATTTTTGGGACAGAGAGAGACAGAGCATGAACACGGGAGGGGCAGAGAGAGAGGGAGACACAGAATCGGAAACAGGCTCCAGGCTCCGAGCCATCAGCCCGGAGCCTGACGCGGGGCTCGAACTCACGGACCGCGAGATCATGACCTGGCTGAAGTCGGACGCTTAACCGACTGCGCCACCCAGGCGCCCCAAGTGCACACTCTTCTGTGTACACCATGCTGTCCTTAGAATTCTAGAATGCTATCATGGGAGGGAGTCACATGATTATTTTATTGTTTTTAATGTTTATTTTTGAGAGACAGAGTGAGAGCAGGGGAAGAGCAGAGAGAGAGAGACACACACACACACACAGAATCTGAAGCAGGCTCCAGGCACTGAGCTGTATGCATAGAGCCTGATGCAGGGCTCGAACCCACGCACCAGGAGATCATGATCTGAGCCAATGTCGGATGTTTAACTGACTGAGCCACCCAGGCACCCCATTACACGATTATTTTTTTTTCCTCACTCTTAAATTTACAGTTAAGAGCAAGGAAGTCTAGAGAGGCTCTGATGACTCACTCAGGATCATAGAGCAATGGTGGAGGCAGAGCTAGTTACAGGGTTCTTGCCACTCTTGTAAATTTTATACCTTTGCCTTGGTTGCTTGTCAGTCTCATATCTGTGAAGAATAACATCCAAGTGGGCAGACTGGCAAAATTGGTGTTTAATTCCATCCTTTTCCTTGGCCTCCACTCTCTCTTGCCTGGAAATGTACTAATTGGCTGTCTTACCATCCCCACTGTTACTTTATTATTCCCAAGGGAGCCTGGAATCACCATTACTGTTCTCTAGCCTGTCCTATTTGATCCTTGTCCGATCTTTGCTCTTTATAGTCTCTTTCCAGTAGCAGTGGCAGAGGGAGAAGCTGTCCAGCCAGCTGGATGAGAGTTGAGTTTGGGATGGGGAGGACATGGGGACTCTGTGGGATTGGGATTATTACACTACAGATCAAAGACCTTCCCTTAGGGGTGCTGACCATTGTGATTTTGCTCTTCCTGCTCCACCTATGCCTACCAGAGTTTACCCCGCCACATCTGGTGTAGGGCATCTCTCCCTTTGCAGTTGGAACTCAGAGCTGGAGAGACAGTACCATTGAATTTGCTTGCCCCAAGCACTTAACTCACATAGAACAGGGCATCTGGGACAGAGAAAGGAGCTTTTGCCTTAACAGTTTACATTTCATATTTGTTTTAATTTTGAGGAGCCACATTTGGGGGAAGAAATTAATTTTCTTTAACATTTATTAATCTTCTTTTACAAAAAGTCCCTCATGTAAGCTTATTCAAATAGAGACTGTGTTTTTCTTCTGTTTCCCCCTTTTTCCCTCCTTTCCTCCCTCCCTCCCTTGTATAGTGGTCTTTGTATGTAAAAATTTAACTCCTGATCTAGTCTTTTCCACCTAATGCAATATTAATGCATTATGGTCACTATTCTCCAGTGAGTTACTCTTTCTCCACATTCTCTATAATTAAAAATGTCCTTCTCAGTTTCAACTCAAAATACCTGAAAAGACTCCTTGTTTACTTAAGAGAAGGCAAATTTCCCCAGGTAAGTTCCCATATGTTTTCTGTAAAAACTGGCACACACTTTCTTTGTATTTTACCCCTGTCAAATGAGACCTTTGTAGGGATAATCAGCCAGTCTAAGCCACTCATCTCTTTTTGCTTACATTTTCTTGGGCAATTTTAACTCTTTTGGTGCTATCCAGGAAAGTCTGCTTCTTCCTATCACAACAGAAGTTGCCCACCTTCTTTTGAGATTGTCCACCTTCTTTTCAGTTTCCTCAGATGGCCATTGAGCTCCAGGACTGTTCTTCTGAATAAAGGCATGTGCACAGAGGCGAGTTGCCCTTCAAGACCCTGGGAAGGGCCCCAGCGCATGTGTTCACATGGTCATTTCTTTTTGTGAAGTTTGCATATATTTTTGCATGCTTTTTCTTTAAGAGCATATAAGCTTTAGGTCTTACTTAACCTGCATCTGCTCTTGAGTAGTTCCCTTCAAGAAATATAGAGTAAGAGCTTCTATCACTTTAATTAGTCACCTGATCCAATTACTTTCTGTGTGGCCTTCCAGTTCTTTTTTTAATTTTTCTAATTTCTGATCTCTGAAGACAGGGAACAATTATTCATCCACAGTGTCAATCAGGAGGTAAAGACCCCAACAGAAACTTTGCCAGAGGGATACTTTAAGGCTTAGACAGTCTAGTCTTATGTTGCAGTGGGCTCACATTTACTTAGTGGAGAGTTGTGTTTGGTAAAGGCGAATTTAAGGTTCTAGTTCTTTCTCTAATACACAAGCGCATTCCCGTTTCAAGAAAATAAATTGGAAGCTGTCTCTGAAATGCACTGTTATGTCAGCATGTACACAGGAACCTTAACCAACCTCTACAAGTGACCATCTTTCTCCTGGTCTCTCAGGAGACCAGGCCCAAATACCTGAGAGATCATTTTCTTCCTGTTTGTTCACCCACTCCATTTGCCGCCAAATCCTGAAGGCAATTGTTTTAGGTTGCTTTGTCTCTTAGAACTGTCCCTTCGTTAAAAAACAATAAAAGTCTTGTTATGATTACTGGGGAGTTGAATGGGGTTGGTGGTTTATAAAGTGAATTCGTATCACTCCTTTACTCCTTTTCAGTCATACTCCCCTAGTATAAGCTGGCTATGTAATTTGGCCAGTTTACCCTCAAGCTCCCTCCAGGGCAGTGTATTCATTGGCACTGGAGACTTTTAAAACCATGACTTTATCACTGCTCAGCTCTCAAACTTCATCCATTACAGACTCTCTCTGGTCAGAATAAGCCCTTCCTTCTGTGTTCAGGGATCTCCTTAAGAATAGGCAAGTTTAGGGGTGCCTGAGTGGCATCAGTCGGTTAAGCATCTGACTTGGGCTCAGGTCATGATCTCATTGTTCGTGAGCTCGAGCCCTGCGTTGGGCTCTGTGATGATAGCTCAGAGCCTGGAGCCTCCTTCATGTTCTGTGTCTCCTTTCTCTGACCCTCCCCTGCTTGCACTCTGTCTCTCTCTTTCAAAAATGAATAAACATTTTAAAAAATTTAAAAAGAATAGGCGAGCTTATCTTCACCTCCATCTCTCGCTGATGGTCTTTTTTATATTGTGTTCTAGCCATATTGTTTCCCAGGTATGCCTCCTGTTTTGCCATCTTTTCCTTAAGGTACCTACTGCTTTATACCTATGGGACACTTATTTGTATATTTTTGTAATGCTCCAGACTAGATTTAAAAAAAATTCTTATAAGTGCTTTGTTTAACTTATTTTCAAGGGTGGTAGGTGTCCCATGTACTCCGTGAAAAAGTAGCACCAGATTACCACAAAGACCTTTGAGAACAACTCACTGAACACACTGAACCTTATTATCCATCTCTCCCACCACAATGTGAGCAACTCTAGAACTGGGGCTGTGTTCTCAGTGTCTCCAGTGTTGGAACAGTACAGCATCAGAGTCTCTCGGACTAGAAACATAGCCACATTTATTTCTTCTTCCTGTAGTGCTTTCCTCCATTCTTTGAATACGATTTTTTTTTTCTTGTAGGAGTACTTGGGTGGCTCAGTCAGTTGAGCTCCTGACTTTTGATTTCTGCTCAGGTCATGATCCCAGCCAGGGTCGTGGGATCAAGCTCTGTGCTGGCTGTGGAGCCTGCTTAAGATTCTCTGTCTCAGGGCACCTGGGTGGCTCAGTTAGTTAAGCGTCCGACTTCAGCTCAGGTCATGATCTTGCGGTTCATGAGTTCGAGCCCCGCATCAGGCTCTGTGCTGACAGCTCAGAGCCTGGAGCCTGTTTCAGATTCTGTGTCTGTCTGTCTGTCTGTCTCTCTCTCTCTCTCTCTCTCTGCCCCTCTCCTACTCATACTCTGTCTTTCTCAAAAATAAACAAACATTTAAAAAAGTTAAAAAAAAAAAAAAAAGGATTCTCTCTGTCTCTCTCTCTCTGTCCCCTCTACCTCTCTCCCCCATTGATACATAGTCTCTCTCTCTAAAATTTAAAAAAAAAAAAAAAGGATTTTTTTGTTTCAACCGAAAATTTTGAATTTGTGTCCGACTTATTGGAAAAAAAAATTGGATGCCATTCTGCTAGTTCAGTTGTCACTTATCACTTTGTGTTTGAAATTTTAAATTGAAAAATCTTAGTGTTTTTTGTGTATCCAAAAAATTTAAAAGATTTTGATGAATATTAAAAATTTATTTGGAAAATTATCAGTGTAAATTGGCTAATTGGGCTGTTGCATAGCTAAGGTTAGTAATGATCTAGTTTTAACATGGCTTTGATATTTTATTTGATCTACTTTAACATTTCTAGACATCATCGAAGGAAGATTGAATATAGTAGTGGTATAAATAAAGTAGAGATCTAATTTGTGAATTCTTAATTCAGGTTTGTTGTATAGCTGTTAGGATCACATGCCAAAGTAAATAATACAAAGTAGTGCATATTGTTTGAAGCTTTTATTGGCTATTCCCAAATAGATCTTAAACCTAAATCAATATTATACATGTCCTGGGGGCACCTGGCTGGCTCACTCAGTAGAGCATACAACTCTTGATTTCAAGGTCGTGAGTTCAAGCCCCATGTTTGGCATAGAGCTTACTTAAAAAAGTGTCCTAAATAGTATAATTGTTTCATAGGCAACCTCAGCTTTAGGTAAATTTATAGACTGTTGAACCTTATGATACACACAAGAGTAAACTTAAATGTAACATAAGTGTAAGTCGCTGTGATTTGCATAACATATCTCTTCAGCGTAAATATTGTACTCATATAGAAAAATTGTTGTCCTAGAAGTTAGATTTTGATTATTTGTAGGACTGAATATTTGTAGGACTAGAGGAGGATTTAAGGTTATGTTTATGTTTAGATTTAATTTGAATGGTAAGATTTATAGTGAACAATGTGCAGAATGTTTTATTTACTTTTTCAAAGGTTTTGAATAAAAGCAACATCTGAATCTGATCTTTGGGAACCAAGTTCAAGAAATATGGTATAATTCTATTTTAATTGTTTCCCCTAATTGCACCTTATTTCTGTTTATTTGCAATGGTGTATTTAAGACATTAACATACTTAATAGCCTGTGATTGGATATATTTAACTTTCTACTAGGTTTTTCACATTTACAGACTCTGTGAACAGGAGCACCTAAGACCTGTCTTTTGCTTATATTACTGAACGATTATACTCTGATGTTCTCATTACACGAAACACACACCCCTGTTTTACTTAGAGTAAATCCTTCTAAGAATTAGGGATGCTCAGTGTCTCTGACAGAATATTTGCTTCTTAATTGATCCATCAATACATAAGTTCTTTTTTTTTCAAAATTATTTATCGAATTCATACTGTATGCTACAAAGTATAGTTGATGTAGTGGTGAACAAAACAGAGACACTTCTTCCTTGCCCTCAGAGTATCTTAAAGTGGGTAGGACCTTGTGATAAATGCTGTGGAACCCTAAGCCCAGCGGTCCATCAGCACATGTAGTACCAGAGACTTACTAGAGTGACACCTCTGCTTCCTTTTTTTTAGAGTTAGCCTGGTGAAGTGAAAGGGTCTAGGAAATGGGGCTAAAAATCCTCCTGGCACAAGGAACGACATTGGTAAAAGCCCAGAGTAAAGAGAAAACTCGGCACATTGGAAGACTAATATATTAAAACTTGGGGCAAGTAAAACTCAGATAATCACAACCCTCATTTTTGGACCAGAACATTTTTCTTCCTTACTGGGGCACCTGGAGACTCAGTTAAGAATCAGACTCTTGATTTTGGCTCAGGTCATGATCTCACAGTTTGTGAGTTTGAGCCCTGCATGGGGCTCTGTCCTGGAAGCTCAGAGCCTGCTTGAGATTCTCTCTCTCTCCCTCTCTCTCTGCCATCCCCCTCTTACATGTACGCTCTCTCTCTCTCAAAAATAATTAAAAAACCAAAAAAACAAAAAACCCCCACATTTTTCTTCTTCAGTTTACTTTGATGAGAAGATGAGAAGTAACTACAAATTTATTGTTTGATTCCTGCCCCTCCATAACAGAAATACTAATTTATTTTAAAAAAATTGACTTGTATGTAACTAACAAAAATTTAAAACCACTCATAATTATAGCACCTAGAGATAACCTTACTTGTGATTTTGTAACCTTCCTGATTTTTTTCAATGCATCTTTAATTTTATAAAATTGAGATGATATTCAGTATACTAGTTTGTAACTGACATTTTGAACTTAATATAAAAGTCATTAATTGCTTTCATAACCTTGGGGGGTAGTTGTTAAATATGAATTCTGATGGCCATATAGCATTCTGTCATGAGCCATTATTTATTTATAGAGCCCCCATATTTGAAAGATAGGTTGTTTCCAGCTTTTTGTTATTTTAAATATTGCTGCAATTAATGTATTTGTATTTAAATTTTTAAACTTTTCTTTAGGGCAATAAAAAGGTATGTCCAGGTGCCTGAGTGGCTCAGTCGGTTAAGAATCCTACTCTTGATCTTGGCTTAGGTCATGATCTCCCAGTTCATGAGATTGAGCCCTGAGTCCAGCTCTGTGCTGACATTGCGTGGATCCTGCTTGGGATTCTCCCCGCCCCCCGCCCCTTCCCTGCATGCACGCACACACACAATCTCTCAAAATAAATAAATAAACTTTAAAAAAAGGTATGTCCCCTCTACTGTGCCCCTGTTGTATATTTTGTCGATATAAGCTGCTTGTTTATTACCACCACCCCTGAAAATCAGTCCAGCCCTGATGACATGAGGTCTGGAATCTAGATCTTCAGATCTTTGGCATTTAGACCCATTCCAAGATACCTGCTTGAAGAACAAACCTGAAAATGAACCCCATTAAATCCAAATAAATAAAAGCATACGTTGAACTAGATGTTATATGCCTAGACATGAATGTAAGGCTAGTGTTGTTCAATTTTTTTTTTTACAGTGCCCATATGTCTCTAGAAATGTTTTATCCAGGGAGTTTTTTTAAACAGCAGAATTAAATCTTTCATAGGGAATGTTCTTTAACTGTATGATTAAATAACCTTTCTGTCAGTGACTTGGAATATTATCTTAGTGTATAAATACCTCTGTGGAGTTAAAAATCAAAAGAAAAATGTATGTGTTTCTTGGGTAAGCACTTTTTGTTAAAGATGCTGAGAAGATTGTTTTGCACAGAACCGTGTGGAAGATCCTACGGATAGGAACCAGTTGGCTTACAGTGGTTTTATTTTTTGTAGATTGCATGCTGTTTCAGGACTGATATCCTGTTGTTTTTATCTGCTCATCCTGTGCCCATCTTACTGCTGAGCACATCATACTCAATAAATATTGCCCCAAAATACTTAGAAAAATATCAGCTTTATTTAGATATAAGTCACATACCATTACTTTGCCTACTTATGGAGTGGTTTCATTGGTTTTTAGTGCATTCAGAATTGTGTAACCATTACCACAGTCAATTTTAGAATATTTTTATCACCTCAAAAAGAAACTCCTACTCTTTAGCTGTCATCCCCAATGCTGCTATCCCCCTCCAGCTGTAGGCAGCCATTGGTCTACTTTGTCTTTGGATTTGCCTATTCTGGATATTTCATACAAATGGAATCATACTGTATATGACTATGTTCTTTAAGTTATATAATATATTCAAGATTTACCACGTTGTCTCATGTATCAGTACTTCATTTTTTTTTGCCAAATAATACTCTATTGTGTTTCACTAGTTGATGGAACAAACCATTTTTAATATTTAAATGCATGTAGATAGGTTTGTACTACAAAGGCAAAAAGTAAGAAAGAAGTGAAATTGCAAGACCCCAAATTGGAGATGCCTTCAAAGATTGTTAGTGGTGAAGTTATATATAAGTAAGTTTAGAGTTAAGTTCATATGGTTGTTGGGTCAAAAAGAAGAATTATCATCACATCAATCAGGATATCTTGTCAGTTCTATCTCTTGAATACTTCTTAAATTTGCTCTCTTCTCCATCTCTCTGGTAACTTATGTAAGCTACAGCTTTTGTTTGGTCATTGCCTTACCACTGTCATGCCCTACAGGAAGCGAAAGAAGGATTTCTTTCTTTGTTTTTTTTTTTTAATGTTTATTTATTTATTCTGAAAGAGAGATAGTGCATGCTCACAGGGGAGGAGCAGGGAGAGAGAGAATCCCAAGTAGGCTTTGCACCACCAGTGCAGAGCCTGATGTGGGGCTCAACACAGGGCTCGAACTCACAACTCTGAGACCATGAGCTGAGCTGAAACCAAGAGTCAGACGCTTAACCGACTGAGCCACCCAGGTGTCCCAAAAGGAGCATTTCTAAAATCAGCTTCCCTTAGGAGTCACAAGTCCTTAACACAGCCTACAAAGCTTGCCTCACATCAGTCCTTGCTGCCTTTCCCCCTCTTCCCTTTCTATTCTATATTTATTTTGTACTTAAGAGGGATAATGGAGTCCTTTCTGAAGTTGTTTGAACATCTTAGATTTCAGCTTGTACCACTTCAAGAACTATGTGTTAAGAACTCCTTTTGGAGCCTAGTGTAGTGGGAAAAGCTCATGAACTCTGGAGACCACTGAGCATTGGAAACATACTTGTTTCCTTTAATTAAGCCTCTTACCTGCAAAATAGAGGGAATACCTTGCAAGTTGTTAGGAAGATTAAGGGAGATATTATGTGAAAGTATCTGGCACATAGAATGTGCTTAATAAACTATGTCCTTTCCACTTTTCACTTAGATTATCATTAGAATGTAGTGAGTGGCTTTGATCTGCCCCCCCTCCTTTTTTGCTGAATATAGAGACTGATACATTATGATGGTTGCCTGTAGTTTAGAGTTTTTTTCCTTCCAAAGTTTGTATCTTTGTCTCGACCTTCTGTTTTTGTGAAGTCTCTAGCATTTTATTACTGGTCTAATACCTCTGCTAGAAGCAGTACCCCCAACCCATCACTGCATATAAAAAGGCAATCACTTATTCTCTTTCTTTTTCGTAAAACTTTGTGCCTGTATTTTTATATTTTTTCATTATGAAAGTAATCATTGTTCATTTAAAAAACAAGAAAAATGATGGGGCGCTTGAGTGGCTCAGTCGGTTAAGCGGCTGACTTCGGCTCAGGTCATGATCTCGTGGTCCGTGAGTTCCAGCCCCGCATCAGGCTCTGTGCTGACAGCTCAGAGCCTGGAGCCTGCTTTGGATTCTGTGTCTCCCTCTCTCTCTGTCCCTCCCCTGCTCATGCATGCTTTCTCTCTCTCAAAAATAAATAAACATTAAAAAAAAAAAACAAGAAAAATGAGAAAATAAAGAAGAGATAAAACTTAGTTGCAAACCAATCACCTGCTCTAGTGTCCATTGTGTCTTATTACTTTCCAGACTGTTCTATGCACATATACATACACATGCCCATATTTTTTGAACCAGGAGTTGTATGATTATATTTTAATTGCTTTTTCTACTTGCCCATGTATTTTTCAATGTTAGAGTCATGGAGGCATATAATTTTTTTATGGCCTCCTGGAATTACAATGTCTGGGAGTACTGTGATTACAGTCGCTAATCTTTAAAAGAGTATTTAGTTTGTATCTAACTTTTGGCTTTTAGAAACAGTAGAGGCTTTGATTTTGAAGTCATGAGTGATTCTGATCCACTTTTTACCTTCTGAGTTAACACTACTCATGAAATAATTTCCCTGAGATTTAATGCCGGATCCAGTTCAAACTTGCTTCTTCTACTTCGCACAGTTCTATTGTGATGTTATCACTAAAGTAACAGTACTTTCTCTCCCGTCACTTACTTATTTTGTTCTTTATCTGGTGCTAGTTTCATAATATCTTTATACCCACACCTTCATTTTCTCTTTGTCCTATACTGGTGCCTTATCTGATCTTTAATTTTCTATTTAAAATTTTTTTTAATGTTTATTTATTTTTGAGAGAGAGAGAGAGAGAGAGAGAGAGAGAGAGAGAGAGAGAGAGAGAGAAACATACAGAGAGACAGAGGAGGGGCAGAGAGAGAGAGGGAGACACAGAATCCGAAGCAGGCTCCAGGCTCTGATGCAGGACTTGAACTCACAAACCATGAGATTATGACCTGAACCGAAGTTGGATGATGAACTGACTGAGCCACCCAAGTTCCCCTCTTTTTATTTATTTATTTATTTTGAGAGAGAGAGAGCGCGAGCGAGTGCACACACAAGCAGGGGAGGGGCAGAGGGAGAATCCCAAGCAGATTCTGCATAGTGTGGAGCCTGATGTAGGGCTCTAGCTCACCATCCAGGAAACTATAACTTGAGCTGAAACCCAAGCATTGGATGCTGAGTGGACCACCAGGTGCCCCTCTAATCTTTAATTTTCAAATAATCATACCTTCATATTGTTTAACATGTCTTTGCATTTCACCATTGATTCTTATTAAATTCATTAATTTCCATTTTATTTTCCATTTATTTTATTTTAATATTCCATTTATTTCCATTTCCACCTCACCCTAAATTTGTGATTATTTAAATATTTAATTTATTAATTATTCTAAAAGAGAGTGCTTGCCTGTCTCTAAATAAAAGAATCAGGGGGATGCCTGGGTGGCTCAGTCAGTTAAGTGTTTGATTCTTGATTTCAGCTCAGGTCATTATCTCAGGGTTTATGAGATTGAGCCCCACATGGGGCTCTGTGCTAACAGCGTGAGCCTGTGTAGGATTTTCTCTCTCCTTCTTTGTCTCTGCCCCTACCCTACTTGTGTATTTTCTTCCTCCCTCCCTCCCTCCCTCCCTCTCTCTCTCTCTCTCTCTCTCTCTCAAAATAAATAAACATTAAAAAAAATAGATCTATTTGTGGGTCTGTTTTTGGCTCCTAGCCAGTTGATTATATCCTTAAGGAGCATTAGCCATTTTAAATATTTTTAATATGAAGCTCAGTAAATCATAGTGTATATTCTAAAGATAAGGCAATTAAATTTGAGCATGCATCTGAATCACTTAGAGGTCATGTTTAGTCACAAACTGCTGGGCCCTACGCCTAGATGTTTTGATTCTGCTGATTTTTTTAAAGAAATTTATTTTGAGAGAGAGAGAGCGTGTGTGTGTGCGTACAAACGAAGGAGGGGTAGAGAGCTGGGGCTGGGGGAGCGGAGGTGGGGAGACTGAGAATCCCGAGCAGGCTCCATGCTGTCAGCACAGAGCCCAACCCCATGAACTGTGAGATCATGACCTAAGCCAAAATCAAGAGTCAGATGCTTAACCTACTGAGCCACCCAGGCGCTCCTTGATTCTGCCAGTTTTGGGGAGGGCCTGAGTATTTGCATTTCTGACAAGTCCCCAGGTGATGTTGATGCTGCTGGTCCTGAGACCATACTTTGAGAATAACTGTTCTTAAGGAACATAGAAATTATTCTTCGATTGTTTGTACTCTCTGTACTTATTCACATTGTTTTTCTCTTTACACTAGTGGATATGACAGATATAAGTGAGCATATTTTAGTAGAGCTGTTGCTGTTTAAAAAACAAAACTTCTTATTAGTAAAAAAAGAAAGGTTCCTGCATATAGAGCTACAGCCTGGTTTGAGCTAGACCAGTAGACACAATGTTTGGAGTCCTAGTTTAGGGGCTTGGGTTGTTTGTTCCAAGACAGGTTTTCTTAAATCTCTTACAATCTTAGTTTCCTTGAAGAAAATGATTGCTACCAGGTCTCTCCTGTCTCTGCACTTCCTAAATCTGCAGGCAGCTCCTCAATGTGTTTAAACAGGCTCACAATGTCAAATACGTCAATTAGAAAATTCTTATGTATGTGGCTCAGTCGGTTAAGCATGCGAGTTCGGCTCAGGTCATGATCTTGCGGTCTGTGAGTTTGAGCCCCCTGTCGGGCTCTGTGCTGACTGCTCAGAGCCTGGAGCCTGCTTCAGATTCTCTGTCTCCTTCTCTCTCTGCCCCTCCCCCACTTGTGCTCTGTCTCTCTCTCTCTCTCTCAAAAATAAATTAATATTAAAAAAATTGTTTAAAGAATGCTTATGTGTTAACAATAAATGTTCAAAGTAGTTTCAATAGAGGCATTATTTTAAGGTTTTATCATGATGGGGATTTAGAACTTGGAATCATAGATATTCCAAATGGCTTTGGACATCAGAGCTACAGGACAGCTGATGGTTCATTTGTCAGGTCTGCTAGAATATCAGGTTGAGCCTGGAAGAAAGGAGGAGGTGAGAGAGAAATTTAAAAATAATGGGAATTGAAAGTGTCTTTAGATGCATTTGATTCATTGGCTCTAGGTTCATTTCAGTGTGCAATTCTCTGATTCCTTATCAGATAGATATAACTAGTAGTTGTTACATTTATTAGTGTACTGGCAGTTTGGACCTTTGGGTTTGAAGTTCTTTCTGCTTGACAGCTGAGATGGGGGAGATGTGTAAAACCTTTTGCAGGTGGCTGGCAGGCATATTATTTGTATTTCAATGGAAAGGATGCTCTATTGGAAAAAACACAGACGAAAGGGCTTTTGTAGAGAATCACTTAGCATGTAGGTGTGTGAAAGGTGAAGCTATAGCAAAGCCTGGCAGCTGATGAGAACACAGTAGAGTAAGACGAACAGGAAGTTTCTTCTAAGCACCTCAGCCTCTCCTGTGTACACTTGGTTAGTGCCACTGCGTGAGCCAGAATGCTTCAGTTATATGGTAGAGACGAGTCTCTTGTTTTCTGTCACTCTGAGTTGGCATTTTAAATCTTTTTAGAAAGTCCTTTTGACTGTTCTTTATTATTGTTGTTGTGCTCTGCCTTACCCCCTCCCCCCTTTTTTTTGATGGCATGACATGTGTGGTCTTCTTTTCTTGTCATAAATGAGGAGAGAATTTTAGTAGAGTAGGAAACCTTATGACCCAGAAAACATTTGCCTGAAGTGTTCCCATGTGAGCAATGGGCATGGGCATATACTAAAAGAGAGAGGAAAAAAAGGCTTTTTGTTGAGAGTGACAGGCAGACAGGACGAGCAAAGTTTAACTTAAATCCTTTCATTGATATTGGAAAGTCATAAGCCTTCATATGACACTGCCACATTCGACTCACTGTGTGATCTGGAGCTCTGTAGCTAGTACCGTAGTGTGTGTGTGTGTGTGTGTGTGTGTGTGTGTGTGTGTGTACAGTGTAAACATTTTATGAACTGCAGTGTCTGATCCATCCGTCTGTCTGGGCAAGAATGTCCCTTGATAGTAAAAAGAACAGCAATCAGGACAGAATTGGTCAATGCGGCATGTCTAATGGTAGGAAGATATTTGAAGGACTCGCTATAGACACAATAGTCTCTCTAAATAGCCTCTTTGCACCCGGAGTCTTATTGCAAACAGGTTCATTAAGGAGAGACATTCTGACACACAGCATCACAGTAATGAAAGTAGCTCTGTTTTTCTAATATTGTATCTTGCCACTTCAGTTATGCTGCTAGTACAAGATTTCCCTTGTGTTGTTGTATATTTCTCCAGAAAAAGAATCAGTCTTCATAGAATATACAATTATTTTGTACAGGAATGTATAACTCATACGTAAGATCCAGTCTTCCCTGTTTATGTGCACTAGTGCAAAAATAATTGGCAAACACATCTTCCAGACCAAAAGATTCCAGCACCTTCAATTTGTTGGGCTAGAAGATGTTGGACCAGAGTTATAATAAACTTAAAAAAAATGTGTAATGTTCAAAATGGGTTTGTGATCAATCATAAAAGAAAAAAAAATATTAGTACAGTTTCCCATGAGGTGTAATTTTTTTCCTAGGGTTTTAGCCAACTCCAGTATAGTATCTGTTCAAAGAGGGGGAAAATGCAAAAGGTTTTCATCCACCAAGCTTAACATATAACTACTATATGAAGACTTAAGCTATTGGATTTTCTGCCTGTTAATGTACAGCATGAACATTATGAACATGGAAAAAAAGGTTATATTGGTTTAAAAGTGGATATGGAAAATTTAATGTGCTCAAGTGGGAACAATGGCATATTAAAAAAAACACTCATGACACAGATCTAATAATTCACTTGCCCCTGTAGGAGAAGGGTATCAGCTCTGATACTGGCTCATAGTTTATTTTTATATATACCCCTGGTCCCTGCAGTATACCCGGTGTGTGGGTTCCAGAGAAAAGAAAGAAAATAATCTGTAGGGAAATCAGCCTGGAAACCTTTCATTAAATACATTGTACTTTGTATTGTGTCATTCACAGAATCTTCAAGAAATAAAGAAAGGAAAAACCTGTTATCAGTCTGCATATGTGAAATATTATATTTGAATACTATCATTTGTTTTAAGATTAAGGCAGAGGCTGCAGACATATTAGTTATTATTCACTTACACCTGGTAGATAATGCAACAGGGATTTAAAAATTCTTTTTCCATTTCTAGTCCCCACCTTCCTGCCTGCCTCCCTCCCTCCAGACAATGGCAAAGATACTACTTTAACTTAAAGCGGTGCTGGCTAAAATGTTTTCATGTTGGAAATGTTGCTTCTTTATAGAGGATTGGGGTGCTGAGGGTAATAAAATCAGTCTTAAAATTCTTGGGGGTGTTTATCTGTCATTTAGCAAAAGATACATTTCTAGGGAAAATTGGATAAAGTGTTAAATACATTCTTCCATGAGAAAAATACACACGCTAGGGGTGTAACTATGAATAGTGACACCTTTATCAAGTTGAATGTCCTTTGGAGTAAGCCTTTGTCTTGTCATTATAGTTCATGTATTGCTGTTGGTGGGCCTTTAAAATCTGTAAACGTCTTATCTTTTTTGCTGACTATTCATGCAGGATACGCTAGGCAAGCCAACTGTGACACATATTCTGCCTATACTTGTAGCTGTCTCTTGGACGAAAATGAACACACATCTTAAACCTAAACCTTGGGTGCCATATAACAGTATTTAACAGACTTCCAGAATAGCAGATATTAAGTTTGGTTTTGATTTTAGATACCTGGGAGCACATTGTCCTACACAGTCTGTTGAAAGATTTATTAATTCTGAGGTAGCTTGTGTTGAAAACGATATTTTAAGTATAGAGGGACATAAGCCTATCAGTCTCACCAGACTGATAACTTTTTTCATACCTGTTAGACTCAGTGCCACCTCTTGGCCTCAGGACAGATACAGCACATTCCACTCCAGATTAGGTCACCTTGCTCAGAAAAAAATATTGTATGAATTGGGGGAGGGATACAAAGCTTTTCAAGTGAATCAACCCCTGGGAGATTGGTTATCACAGTCACTGTGGGTAAGCTAATTTGGAGGTAGTTGTTCCAGTGTTCACGTGGATCATTTCAGTTTTGGCTCTTTTCCTCCAAGTGCCTGTCTTTTGAGTTCTTAAGCCATAGACCAAATTAATTTAAAGATGTTGATGTCATATAGTACTTACGATTTGGAAATACTTTCTGACTATGGATCATGAGGAAAGAAAAGTGTCTATTTTCAAGAGTGGATGACCTTTAGGGAGAGATTTCTTATTCCCACCATCTCTTTTTCACTTAAACAGAAGAGCATAACTAGCCCATCTCTGTCAACATTGAGGGTTGACCCTGATCTTTAAGTGACAGTGGATGGGCGTCCCTGGTCAACTCTCCCATATCTCTGGATGACCAGTCTGTCACATTCTGAGATCTGGAGCTCACCTTCTAGGTTTGACACAGTACTGTGTCAAGTGCCCTGCTGTTGAAGTGCTTCAGGAAGGAATGAGCTTTCTGTTTCTAGTCATGACTGTTGGGTCTAACATTTATTTGAGGGCAAGTAATTCATTGAGCAAACCGTTGGGCTGCATGCCCACCTGCAGCCCCTCTTTCCAGCTTCCTCCTTCTCAGGGGTTCCAGACTCAGGGATTTTTCCTAGAGCACTTCTTGGAGTCTGGAGATACCCTGCTGGGTGGTGTGCACTTCACAGCACCAGGGTTTTCTCAGGATCTCAGACAAGCTTGAATGGCAGTGAAGCTCTGTCCATGTTAACGTAGTAAGAGGTGGCACATTTGCTGCTAATTGAGTGCTTACTGCATCCTGCTCAGTGATTTACATGCATCATTGTTGAGTCTTCACATTAAGCTGGTGAAATGGAGACTACTTTTCTCCCATTTGCAGGTGGGGAAACTATGTCACTAGTAAGGGACAGCACTGGGATTTTCAGATCGAAGCCTGATGTTACTCTGAAGCCCATACCCCTTATTGTTGTACTGACATCACATCCTAAGCTGTGTGGCCTCCTTGAGCTCTGTTCCCCCTTCCCTTGGCTCTCACTCACTATAGAATGACTTCTTCCCAGTGCTTTGGGGCCAGTCTTCTCCTACTCAGGTGACTGTTAGTCCTTCCTGGAGTGAGCTGCATTTTCCCTATCAGCAAAACAAGGGAGAGTGATTCTCTTACTTAACCTGTTGTTGTAAATAGATAATGAGGTAATGTCTCTGAAAGCACATGTTACTTATTGGTCATCTTCTTTCTGTCAGGCACTGTACTAGAACCTCCAGTACAGCACTGACATGGACAGACACAGTCCCTGCAAGCCCTTGTAAAGCTTGCAGACCTCTGGACACCACAAGACACTGAAGCAAAAAGTTACAAAATATAACTGTGCACTGCATATTTAAACCATCCACAGATGTTAAACTGACTTCAAGTTTAAGTCATGGTCTGTACAGGTGCTGGACTTTTTCAGGGTCCTATTGGTAATTTTCAAAGAAAGCCCCTTGCTTTCTTTGGTGTCGCTTTTTTTTTTTTTTTTTTTTTTTTTTTTTACCTAAATCCTCTAACATTGTTCTCCAGAGTTCTGCCCTCTGCCTGCTTCTCAGCTTTCTTTTCCCCTTTCTCCTTCTCTCCTCTCTGTGCCCCATTTCTTAGTTCCCTACCTTTGCCTGTTCTTCTTTCTACCATGCTCTGATTTCTGAACCCAGTTTAAATTTAATCCTTCTTCAGATCCCACCTTGTCTTCACTGGCTTTAAGTCCTACCCCTCTTTTGATGAATATTTTTTTAAAACATTGAGCCCAATTTTACACTTATTTTTGCTTGTGTAGGCAATCTGCCTATTTCTCCAGTTAGAATGGAAGTTCTCTGAGGATAGGGGCCACTTCTTTGTCTCTCTAGTACCCATCCCAGGCACAAGTATGTTTTCAAATATTGAAGTAAATTTGATTTTCTCCTCTTCTTCTCTGAAACAGCTCATCCTTTTTTGTCTCTAGCATTTACTCTTCGTGTTAAGTTGGCCCGTTGAACCAAACACTACATATATCTCTCAACTCCTTTTTTCTAATTCTTAACTGTCTGCAGTGTCCTCATCCAGATTCCATTCCTTCCAGACACTCTCACAGCTCCCTATCAGTCACCATCTTCTAGGTAGGTGATCACCTTAGGAGAAGGTTCCCTGGTATCCCTGGTTACTGCCACTATTTGGTGTAAGTTCTTACCGACTTCCTTATCTAAATCACGTAACTGGTCTTGTCACCTCTTTCCCTGAACCAGTAATCCTTCCAAAACATAGATCTGATCATGTCAGATCTTAAATGCCTTTGATAGCTACTAAAGTATTTACTAGTGAAATGATACTTTGGGATTTTTAAATTATCCATTGGAGGAGGGGAGGTTAAGGGGGTATTAGGGGGAGTGTAGGTGAAATAAGACTGACCATGTCCTGATAATTGTTGAAGCTGATGGTGTGGCTTACACCACGTTGGTATATGTTTGAAAACTTCATTAATACAATTAAAAAATAAAACACAGAAAACTTTGTACAATATATAGATAATGTCTGAACTTCTTGGCAGAGCATGTAGTGCTCTCATACCTGTCTCCCCAGTGTCTCTTTTGGCTTCTGAGATCCCTCAACCCCATAGACTGACTCTGCAGCTCTCCCTGTCCTCAGCATTGATTAGAAAGCCTCAGCTCTATGAATAAATCCTCCCTTGACTACTTCATTAGCCTGATTGGGGTCTTCTCTCCTTTTTGCTTCCATATCCCTTTGAAAGACCATAAAAAGCCCATAATCTTGCTTCTTTGTGTATTGCTGTGCTGCTTACCCTCAACTCATCACTGAGGACTGCCCAAAGCAAGAAGGTTCCTTCCTACTGCCCCACTTCTAGTTTCAGGTCACCTGCTGCCTGCCTGTTGAGTGTTAGGCGCTTAATGAATGCTTGAGATAGAATCTAGTAGTTACTTCTGGCCTGTAACATGGGGAGAAGTCACCATCCAGCATTTGGGGCTAACTTTGGTAGTGGATTCCTTTCCTCTTCATTCCCAAGACCATCCCAGCCTCTTCCCAGGGAATGAAGTGTATATGCATATCCTTAAGAGGATGATAGGTAAACTGTACTGTACAAGTGCAAGGTACCCAAATGTTCATTAGCATGTCAAAATAAAACCCTTTGCCCAGATTTGACCAGCTTTTATCTCTTTTTAATTTGTGGCTTTTAAAATTGTCAGGCTCTACATTTAGACTTATGAGGTCTCCCTCCCTCTTTTTGGTCCGCTTCATAAAACTGGGTGAGGGAGTTGTCTTTGCCACCTATGCTTTGTGGCAGGACATCTTCAGCCAGCCTTCTGCCAGAGCCCATTCTAGAAGCCCTACGGCTAGGCTGTAAGATGAGCAGAAGAATAACCCTTTTATCAACCTTTACAATATATTTCACTTATTTCTGGCCACTTAATTATTCTAAACTCCAATACAACTGTGGAGCCCAGAGTTAAAAGTAGAAAATGTTTAAAAGATTTGAGAAATGAACTGATTTTTGTGGCCAGGAGAAGTGAAGACCAAGGTATGAGTTAATCACGGTTTCCAAACACATGAAATAATTTTACATGGAAGGTGGTGCCAGCTGTTAGCCATTTGAGTGAAAACAAACAAAAGGACTTAGGTTGCAGCTGGAGGGATTTTAGTTAGGTAGAAATTTTTCATTAAGTGGTTCTGGGTGGGAACTGGGTTCCCATCCCAGTAGATTGTTGATTTAGGTCCAGATTGGAGGGCAGTAAGGTGGATTTGAGGACTTTAAGCATCCTGAAAATTGGGCTTTGTGATTTAAAAAATCAGCAGCTGTGAATGCCCTCTGTGTGCAGTGCTTGTAGAATGAGGATTCCCTCCTTCCTCCCACCTTCCCCCAAGTTGAAAGAAATTAACCTCAATTAAAGAAAATAGTGATGGATGGCTACAGAGATAAATATGATATATCACACAGGAAAAACTACATTAAAAGAACATTAAAGTTGGGACAGAAAGCACTAAAAATGGAAAAATTCACAGTTAAGGTTGAAAACTGATATTGTTTACATCTCTGCTAATATGTAGACCTAACAGGACACATTAAGAAATTATGCTTTGAGTATGCTCTGTTATGCTAAGAAGTTAGTTTTTTGACTTAACACACTCAGCTTAATATACAGTTTCGTTGCCCAGCTTTAATTAAGGCATCGTCCATGAATGATTATAGCCCATGGAAAAAAACCTGTTACTTTTACCAGAAGAGTTTTGGTGTTTGTTTAAATATGAAGTTTTGGAGGGGGCCAGGTGGTGTTTCTGTGACTCTGTGCTTTGCTTTGCTTTTCCTTGTCTCTTCTTTTTTTTCTTTTCTTTTCTTTCAAGATTTTAAATATTTTATATTTATTTTAAGTCAAGCATGGGGCTTGACTTTACAACTCCAAGGTCAAGTCACATGTTCTACTGACTGAGTCAGTCAGGCACCCCAACTTTCTTTTTTTTTTTTAGTGTTTGTTTGTTTGTTTGTTTGTTTAATTTATTGGAGAGAAACAGAGTGTGAGCCGGGGAATGCAATGAGAGAGGGAGACACAGAATCCGAAGCAGGCTCCAGGCCCTGAGCTGTCAGCACAGAGCATGACGTGGGTATCAAATCCATGGACCGTGAGATCATGACCTGACCCAAAGTCGGCTGCTTAACCAACTGAGCCACCCAGGCACCCCTGGGCAAGCCTATTTTAGCTTTTCTAAAGTCAAGAATTTCTTTTGTAAAGCAATGAGGTTTTTTTTACTAAAATATTAATAATAACTTATGAACAGTTTTAATAATTTTGAGTGATATATATAATTTGTATGTATTGAAAACAAAATTTAGCTTTATCCCTTTGCTCTAGGAGTGGTTTTTTACTGCTCAAAAATAGATCTAAAATTTCGTTATGTATTTTTTAAACAAATTACTACATTGTAGCAGCCATAATCAGAATCAAATCCAGTCACATTTTTAATTTACATCACATTATGATACTAGAAAATCATCTTTCTGTAAAGCTCTTACCTAATAAGATTTATCTGCTTACTGTGGTTTTTTGTGTGTATGTACATGTGTGTTCACTGTACTCAAAGGGGTCTGGAATAGCATGGTTTCGATGTAGGGTATAGAGTAAATATTTGTGTAGGGTAGAGCTTGAAGAGTACAAAACTTAATCAGTCTTTAGCTTCTCCATCCCTTCCCCTGACTCCGAAGAGTTGCTACCTTTGCCTGTACTACGAACCAAAATAATAAAATACTACCTTCCAAAAACCCTAGTATGTATGCTAATGCTAAGTTTTATATGCTTCCTGAAGAGGATGAATCTCTCTCTCTCCCCGCCCCTCGCCCCCTCCTCTTCTTGCTTTCTCTTTCCATTTTGGGGGGAATTTAGAGTTCCATCATTGACCACAAGCTTATTTGTGGGATGGGACAGTGAAAATTAACTATTTCTGAAATCACTGAGCTATGAAGAACAAATTAAATTTAACAAATTTAGTTACTAAGTCTTAAAATTTTGTTTTTGATGCAGAAAGAGAATTTGCTTTTTATTAAAAAAGTGTATATAGGTAAATAAAATCATACCAACTTGTATAATCTACATTAATAAAATAGCAGATGGGTTAAAAGTGTTTCATTAGTAATTTTAAGGAAGGAAATATGAACCACAATTATTATAGAAGTTTTCTATTTTTCTTATTGAGTCAAATGAAATTGCCCTAAGTGAAATGATTATTAGCCAGTAGAATTTACTGCACACTGACCTGGGTAATATCAATTTGGGTTCATGACAGGGATATACTCATGGTCTCTTGTCACAGATTTTTAGGTTGATTTTCTTCCCAGATGAATGAGTTTTGTTTCCAGTTAATTAAAAGAAAAAGCTCAAGAAGCTAAACATTCAGAGAGAGAGAGAGAGTTAGTTGAAAATAAAAAATGAAACCACTTTCTGGTGGTTTCTTTAGGACACCATGCAGTCTCTGTTTCTTAGTACAGAAAATAAAACCTGTAAGCCTATTTGGGGTTTTAAATGTGATATAAATGTAACGTATCATCATAAGTATGCAAACGTGTCTTAAAACACGGTTTTGTATGGAAGCAATTACTGGCAGTGAGTGAGCTACACACCCCAAGAATGGGTTGGGGCCAAATAATCGAAGGTTTCTAAACAATTACTTTTGTGTGGGTGGGAGAGCAAGGTTAACTTTATTAGGAATTAATCCTAGCTCTTTACTTCTGATCACATACTTGGTAACCCAAATAAATAAGAGATTTCATGTTAGGAATAGGTTATTTTTTTTCTCTTGGTAAAGTCTTCCAGTGAGGAGTGATTAGTTTTTGTAGAAGGAGGACATGATGTATGTAAATATGAACATGACCAAATGCATGTACAGTTTTGCAGTTTTCAAACTTTGGGCCTTGTAATGGTTAAAGATATTGCTGCCTTTGTGACGTGATACTTGAGCATTCTTTAGCTGGGTGTGTTGTGTTCATCTTTAACAGATTTAATGGGAACTATGAAGGTTAGATCTTATCATCTGGAAGTAACAGGCTCTGCAGTTTTCTCCCAACTCACCACTAGCTTGGAAAAGACCCTGGTGACAGGTGTCTCCTTTCTGTTCTCTTCATCCCGTGTGTTTTGTTCTCTATAATTATGAAGTTATCAAGGTGATTTTGAAGTGATTATGAAGTTATCAAGGTGATTTTGCATTGTAATATTTGAGTGGGTGGCATGGATCTTTTTATTTATTTCATTTTTAAATTAAAGAAATTTGGATCTTAAAAATTAAAGTGAAGAAACTTAATTTTTATAAAAATGATTTTGTCTGCCAACCAATTCTCTGGAGCCCTTTGGACCTCAGTGATACTAAGTTTAGACAGATCTCTTTTCTCAGGCCAGTGTCATCATAGCTCCCAAGCCAGAGAGCTGTTTTGGGATAGGCCACAGGTTGAGCAGCCAGCTAAGCAGCAAAGGGACTAGCAGCCCCTTTAACTGTTATCAGAACACTGTATTGACGAGTGAGGCTTGGTCAAGTTACTTAACCTTTCTTCCTTGATTTTCTATTATGTAGACTAGAAATGATAATATCTGACTTTGATCTCATAGGGATGCTTCAATCCATTAAAGTCATTAAAGCACTTTAAGGTATAAGGCACTAGATATAAGGCATCTTCATTATTGTTATCACTACTGTTATTGCATTACGGTGCCATATACAAAGCGGGGCTTTTTTAATGCTAGAGTCTCAGAATGAGCTCTATGGATTTAGTAGTTGGCAGGGGACATTAAGAGGTCAGGTTACCTGTCTTCCTACTCTTGAGGCCAGTTTCTGTTCCTCACTGCTTCTGTTAGTTTGTAAGCAAAAAGCAAACTATATTATTTGCTTGAAAATTGAAAAAGAAAATTGAGGGAAATGGGAGATGGCTGTAGTCTACCTTGAATTATTTTTCCTAGGAGCTGCTGTTGGTATGGAGCTTCCCAGAGTGTATACTCTGTTGGTTCCCTTTCTGTGGCTTGCATATTCAAGAGTTTTAAAGGGGGTCGTGGGCTTTTTGATGCATCCTCATTTACAACTTTCATTCTGTTGTTTTTGTTTGTTTGTTTGTTTGTTTTAGAATACCATTTCTCTAAGGAAGAAGAAAGGTTGAGGGTAGGGTGTTTAAAGATCTTTGAATGTTTTTGAGTAGTGTTTAAAGGCATTTTTTACAAGATGATTATGTTTCCTAGATCAGCCCCTTCTGGCATTTTGTCTTGAATTCTTCCTCACACCTCATATAATATTCCAGAAGGAGATGCACTTCCATATGGCCTTGGCTGGCACCAACTTGATGATGTCCTTCAGAAAATAGAAGATCAACTCTCCTCTCCCAGAGTGAAGTTTGCTTCCTGGAGTGCAGGTTCTTTGGATCTTAAGGTGTTACTTTTCTAAAATAATCTACCCTGTCCTTTGTCTTAATTTTATGAAACTAATGAGGGTGACTATATTGATTCTTCTTGGTTAAGAGATTTTGCTACCTTCTATGTTTATTCTTTTTAATTTTTGATACATACTCTTGAGGACAATGATGTATTTTGCTTCTACTACCTTGTTTCTGGACTGAATATTCTTGTGCAACGTACGCATGTAACTTGATGACATGTCCAGTTTGTAAAGCACTTGTTCTTCAAATATAGTGCTTTGTAGCTAGATGAAGCATAAGAGAGCTAAGTGCTGTGGTGTTAAATACAAGGTAATCCTGTTCATCAAAAAAAGCTTTACAAGGGAGCCTACAGAAACAACTGCAAGTACTAAAGAATTAAGAAGTGCTGAAATAAATATGGATGGGTCAAAACAATTCATCGTTTATTTGGTTTTCTAACTTTTCTTCATTTACTAGAATCCTAAAGTTACAAAGCATATTGCTTTTAAATATGAGTAGAGTGATAGGCTTTTCCAAGTCTCCTCTGTCCCCCAAGTATTTAGTGTGTAACAGTGGAATTTCTGGTATTGATTTGTTTGTATGGAAAATCTTAATGAGATCATAGTTTTGTATTTAAAGAATCACTTTTGGGGACCAGGAGTAAGAATACAATTACATGAAATTGGGATTGTTGTGGAAAATGAGGGACATGTGGTATAATACTAGTTTTTCAGAATCAAGAGTAAAATAAGTGAAATTCCTTTTAAACTGAAGCTAGCTATTGCTACCTCTATACCTGAAATATTTTCTTCTTCTTTATCTATTTATACCCACATGTGAAAATTCTTAGGTGTGGATCATGGCTGACAAAACTTTTATGTTCAATATTACCTATTTTTTTAAAGAGATATGCAGCACCCATTATTTTTCCTTTAGCTGTTTCCTTCCTTCCCAAATTTCGTATCATAATTTCATCTTCCATCCGACTCTAAATAGAATTTAAAGTAATTTGCTATGCCACCTTTTCCTTTGTGGTTAAATACACCTCCTAGGGAGTTCACAAATGACCTAAATGGACTAATGTGATTTTTATATATTTCCTGAGTAGTCAAACTGGGTCATCCTTGGAGATGCCCCAGAACTGGTGGGGCTGTAGGAGTGGATGGGCATGAAGCAGATAGTTCTGTGGTTATCAGGGATTCCCTAGTATTCATATGCCTATAGTTGATAGCCAGGGTTGGGTTCATCTTGATATGTACTGTTACTCAACCATTTTTTCCACTATTAGGGCCTAAGGAGCCTTTTTAGACATTGTGTCCTAATCTTTGTCCTCTCCCCACTCCCACTACTCATAAAATCCTAATGAATATGATTTTGTTGGGTAGGGTAGAACTCTGGAGGACCATAAACTACTGCAATATCTATAATATTTTTCTTCTGTTGAGAATGCATGATTTAGGACCACAACTTGGATGTACATTTTTTCCCTCCTTTATTGAGCTATAATTGACTTATATAATTTTAAGGTGTACAATGTACTAATTTATTACAGGTATATATTGAGAAATGAATACCACAGTAAGGTTAAACAGATAATTAGCTTTGTGTATATGTGTGTGTATGTGTAGAATGTACAGATTATTTAACAACTTGGCTATTTATATTCTAGCCAATGGTGAGTACGTTTTTGGAGACTCAGTAGTGAGTACAGCTATGGTAGTTTGGTGGTAATTACTAGTCACCTTGAGAGGTTACATTCAATTTGTCTTTTCAGCCTTAGTTTTAATATGAAGATGAGTACTTGGTGGTATGCGTAGATAGGCTTTGTTAGGACATTCTCCTGTCCTGCCTTCCCCCCCATTTACACATTTTTCTTGTTACAAAAGTAGTACATTTTCATTGCAAATGAAATTCAGAAGATACTTAGCTCATAGAATTTCTTCAAAAATGGAGCTGTTTTATTATGGTTTTGTACTTCTAGTTTTATATGTGATTATGGAATGCTTTCACAGATTTAAAAATGGAACAATAAAACTGAATTATGTATAAATATCATGGTTAAGAATGGTTGTTCTCCTGATGATTTGTTTTCAAGCTGTGTTTATTAGTATTTGATTCACATTGATACTGGTAATTCCTTTTCAGTTTGAAACCATACTTACATTCTATCAAAATGATAGGGTTTCAGAGGAAAAAAATTAGGAAAAAATCTGATGGTTTTTCTGGCCCTGAAGTCTTAGAAATAACTATATTTTTCCATTGAAATCCTTTTTAACATCTATACAGAAAACACACCCTGAGTAAAATAAGCTTCAGGTGTGGTCCTTGACTTCTCTCTGAAAAAAAAAAAAACCTTTTCATAACCAAGTACAAAATAATATTAAAGGCAGTTAACTAAATAAGTCTCAATTCCAACTAAGATTCTTGCATGAAAATTACATCTTCTGTATTATTGAAGTGTGAGATTATAGCCAGCTGTGGTAACCTATAATCCATTTCTCTACATTGCTTTTTGGTGTGAACTGAAAACTATTATCATGAAGTGAAGTCTTATAACCCATTTTAGTTGATTCAGTTTCCTGGAATTTATCACTAATATAATCAGAACACATTCCCTTAGGAATTTGTGTTTATACCAAAAACATACACTCCGACCCTGGAATATTTTTCTTCTTCCCCCCATTCAAATGAAAGATAAATAGTATTTTTTTAAAAAAGGTATATTTGTTACATCTGTAAGTGTAAGTAAAACCAATAGATTCATTAAAGATTCTGATTATGATAATAAAATTCATTGATAGATTTTGCTTCAGTTGCATATTAAATTAGCAGATGTCACATACTGGGCAATTAGAAATGCTATTAATTCTCAGGTAGGAATACTAACTTGAAAATTTCAGATGACTTTTGTGCAAAATAATGGCAGAATAATGCCCCCCTGCCCCCACCACCATGTCCAACTGTTAAGAAATTGTGAATGTTACCTGCAAGGGACAGTTAAAGGGTTAAAGACCTTGAGATAGGGATTGCATCCTGGATTACCCTGGTGGACGCAGTCATCACATGAATCATTAAAAGAGTCTTAACTTGCTGTGGTCAGAGATGTAGAGGTGACTATACAGGAATGGCCAGATAGATACATTGCTGGCTTTGAAGATGGGGGAAGGAGGCCTCCCTGAGCTCAAGGAATGAAGTACCCTGGAGCCTCCAGAAAGGAACGAAACCCTACTAGCATTTTTATTTTAGTCCATGGAGTCTTGTGTTGGGCTACTGACCAACAGAATTGTAAAAAAGTAAGTTTTTGTTTTTTAAGTCACTATAAAGTAGTGGTAATTTATTATGACCACCATCGAAAGCTATCATTCCAATCTTTATGCTTATAATTTATTGAATAAAATTATTACTGAAATCTGAAAACTGTGAAGGAACAAAAGCTATTTGGTAACATGGATAATACTGACCAATTTGTAGGACTTCCTTATATATGGATTGGTACAATTCCAATTCATTTTGCTTTTTTTTTTTTTTTTTTTTTCTTTGAGAGAGCATGTGCGTGTGTGAGCTGGGGAGGGGCAGGGAGAGAGAGAGAGAGAGAGAGAGAGAGAAAATCTTAAGCAGGCTCCACATCCAGGGCAGAGCCCAACAAACTACATGGGGCTTGGTCTCATGACTCTGAGATCATGACCTGAGCCAACGAGTCCTACACTTAACCAACTGAGCAAACCAGGTGCCACAGTTCATTTTGCTCTTAAATAACAATGAATTGTTTGTCTTTGCAACTGTTATTTTTTTTCTAGTGCTATAATTGTATGAGGACATACAGTAGACATTCAGTAAATGTTCAGAACAGTAAAATTACATGGTCAAAATTTGCATTAGTTGTTAACGTTGGAGTTTGAGAAAGGGGCTTGAAGAAAACTAGGAATACAAATGCTTGTGTTAGGTTTGAAGAAATGTCTCCAGGCTTTTGATAAATGCACCTCACATTTCTGTCTCGTTTGACAATTGTCAAGGAATTATTTAAGGGCTTATTGGAGTCAAATCCCAGGGTATACCAGGGTTCATTTCTGTCTTGATAAACGGGCCCCAGTGGTAGCCAGGTTACAGTGGCTGTGAGGAGCCTTAATCTTTCAGATAATGGTTTTTTATTAAATTAGTTGTAAAATGACAAGTTTTAAGATATAGCAAGAGATTTAAGATCAACATAAATGCATACAATAAAACAGGAAAACCTACATACTTTTATTTATTTATTTTTTAATATTTTGAGAGAGAACAAGCATGAGCTGATGAAGGGCAAACAGAGAGAAGGAGAGAGAGAGAATCCCAAGCAAGCTCTTGCTGTCAGTGCAGAGCCCAATGTGGGGGCATGAACTCATGAACTATGAGATCACAGCTTGAGCTGAAATCAAGAGATGCTTAACTGACTGAACCACCCAGGCACCCCGACCTACATACTTCTTAATTGCTTTTAAGCTGCTTCTCTACTTTCACTGGCTAATATGTTAGGATATTCAGTCAGAAATATTTGTTGTAGCTGCACTGGGAATATAGGTCTGCCATGATAGTGCTTGTTGACCCATAGGGAAGTTAGACCTTAAATAATTACAAGTGCTGAGAATAAGGACAGGGTGCTATAGGAAGAGATAATAACCTACTCTAGTCCAGGTAAAGAAACCGTCTCTGAGGGCATCTCTGCAGGTTCAGGAAGGAGAAAAGGAAAGGGATTAAAGCAATGAGAGAATGCTGGGGCACACAGAAAATCTGGGTCATTGTGAAGGGTCAAAAGATAGAGATGCATAGGTTGGCAGATGTCAGATCTTGTAGGGTCCTGTTAAAGGATTTTGGAAAAATCAGCTATAATTTGGAGGAGAATGGTTTGGATGGGAGAAAAAGTAAATTCAAGAGAAGCTGAGGTTGGAGTCTATTTTAACTATCAAAAGATGTAGTCTGTTCTAGGGTGGTAGACATGGGGATGGAGAGTAGATGGATCCAGAGATTATTTAGGAGATAAACTAGAAGCCATTTGGAGATTGCATGTGAGTTTTCAGAGGGGGTGGGGAGAGATTGTCATGGAACTAAAATAATCCTGCCAACAAAAAGGACACCTTATTGACTTACAAGAGAGAGAAAGAACACAATTTATTATTGAGTAGACATTAACAGATTTACATGCATGTAGGATAACACAAAGTGACTTATAAAGTTGGGACAAAATCTCACAGTTTGTATACACCAAAGCAGAACACAGTACATCACTGTCTCATCTTCTCGAGAGAAAAGGAGCTTCTCCTTGTGAGAGTGTTCTGTACATGTCGTTAGAAACACTTGAGCTAATTCTAGTGGTTTGTTTTTACATATTGAGGTGATCTGGCATGTGACCTTGGAGATATCTCTGCAATGAAAACTGGAGAGTGGACTTAATCCCTAGAGATTTACCTCTGTTCTAATGGTTAATGTAAAGACTGAGATTCACTATAGCTCCAAGAAAATGCTGTTAAGAAAATGGGAAAAGATAAAATAGTCCATCCCTTTGGACTTTGTAAATGGAAAAAAATTATTTTCCAAGGACTCAGTGGTCAATGGTGCTATTTAATAAGCTCAATTCTGGAGAAGGAGCAAATTTGAGGAGTCCTAGGGCAGCCCTTGTGGAAGTTCCTTTTGAAGTTCCTGTTAGGCATTCTCTTGGAAATGACAGGTAGACAGTTGAGTACGTTTGCAGTGTAGAAGAGCAGTCTAAGCTGAAGGTAGGGATTTTGGTGGCCATCAAAGTTCAGTTGATAACTTAAGCCTGGGAGTACACTGGATTGCCTAGAGAAATGGGAGGTTGGGTGAGGAAGAAAAGAGGAAGTCCTGTCTTTTCTTGTATAATCATGGAGTTAACATAAGTAGATTACCCTAAAAGATTACCTCTGAAGACCTAATCGTAGCAATGGTCAACATTCTCATTTTTTGTTTACTTTTTCTAGGGAATGTAGCTGAAAATTTAGGTCACACGCTCTTATAACCTAGAATTTTGCTCTTATTTTTACTTATTTTTGAGAGAGAGAGAGAGAGAGAAAGAGAGAGTGAGTGCAAGCAGGGGAAGGGCAAAGAGAGCAGGCAGAGGACCTGAAGTGGGCACTGTGCTGATAGGAGAGAGCCTGATATGAGGCTTGCACTGACGAACTGTGAGATCATGACCTGAGCTGAAGTCAGATGTTTAACTGACTGAACCACCCAGGCATCCCTAGAATTCTGCCTTTTTTTTTTTTTCTCAACGTTTTTAATTTATTTTTGGGACAGAGAGAGACAGAGCATGAACGGGGGAGGGGCAGAGAGAGAGGGAGACACAGAATCGGAAACAGGCTCCAGGCTCCGAGCCATCAGCCCAGAGCCTGACGCGGGGCTCGAACTCACGGACCGTGAGATCGTGACCTGGCTGAAGTCGGACGCTTAACCGACTGCGCCACCCAGGCGCCCCAGAATTCTGCCTTTTTATACATTGTACATTCTCTTCCAGTTTCTTAGGTCTCCTCTTTACTCCTTTTCCTGCGCCCCTGTATATTCTGAACCACCCTCTCCTTTTGGGCCAGTGTGCTTTTGCATGCTGTCTTTGTCTCTCTTTTTGAACTGTTGCTTATTTGGAAATGTTTTCAGTTTCCACATGTAACTTTTAGATGTTTATTCCCTTTCACGGAGTGAGGTATACTTTTACTGTTCATTCATTGGGTCTGGTATGTGCCAGGTCTTGAGGCCACAGCACAGATCTTTGCTCTCTCATGAGGGTGGGTGAAATGAAGAGAATGGCTTTTGTGCAGACGGAAATAGGATGAAGGGAGAACTTGTCTTGTTGGGAAGACATACAGCTGATCCTTGAATAACGTGGTTTGGACCTTGCAGGTTCACTTACATGCACATTTGTTTTGATAAATCAGCGTTGTGAATGTATTTTTTCTTATGATTTTCTTAATAACATTTTCTTTTCTCTAGCTTAGTAATATTTTCTTTATTGTAAGGATACAGTATTTAATATATATAACATACAAAATATGTGTTGACTTTTTATGTTATTGGGAAGGCTTCTGGTCAATAGTAGTGTAGTTTGGGAAGAGTCAGAATTTATACACAGATTTTCTACTGCAAGGAGAGTGGAGCAGTCGGCATCTATAACCCCCACATTGTTCAAGGGTAGACTGTATGTGACGATGGAACCCAAGTGCTTCTTGGGTAGATGCATTTAATAATGCTCTCAGTGAAGTAGTTGTTGCATATTGAAAAAGAGTGTTTTTTTTTTTTTTTGGTACCTGTAATGGAAGGCAAATTGGAAAATGAAATACAGGGGAAAATATTCTATTAATATTTGCAAAAATATTTTGATCTAGACTAAAATAGAGACCATTTTTGCCCATTTATCTTATTGGACAGCTCGGTTTATAAGTATGTTGTGTTGGGGGCAACTTTCCTGAATAGCATATTGGTAAATCCTGTACTCGTTGGAAAAGGCAGTGGTTCCTTATTGAGAGATACTTTTGCCACCTGGGGTTTGGCAAATAGAAAAACAGGTGGAGGTGGCATTCAGGGACATGTTTTTATTTTATGAAGGGTAGTGGCTGTGAACTGAAATACAAACACAAACAAGAGTGGGCAGTGATGACTTAGACAAAGATTTTTACCAACTGTCAGCATGAGATATTCAGTAGACTAACTGTTTTAATGGATTTATCTTAGACAGTTTTTCTGCTATGAAAGTGTCGGTTAATAATTCACCCTTCCTTAGAGGCTGAGGAAGCAATCACATGCTGTAAGCCGGCACTTTGGGGCCTGTCGTTTTGCTGGAGCTCATCTTGGCCGGAGCGCTGTGCCTTGTTGGTTGTGACACAAGTGCCAAGTGTCTGCACTTTGACAAATGGAGGCTTGGGAGATCTAAATAAGGGACGGTTAGAGTGATTCACTTCAAGTGGCATCTGGAGTAATGGATTACTGTAACTATTCATCTCCACATCGAGAAGAATAGAGCTATATATATTTTCCAAAAAGTTTATTTTGAAGTAGGGTGGTGTTCTATATGGGGGAGAGTGTGGTAGTGGGAAGACATTATTTTCTATGGAATATTTGTGAAGCTTTAGAGAAGGGGCAAACTGGACTTACTGATTGATACCTTGGATGTGTTTTTATTGTCTAGCTAAGTATTGGATGCAGATGTACCTGTAAGACTTACCCTTTGGCAGTGTGAATGTTAAGGTTAGAAACTTTGAGCCTATTACCCATACGAATTGCCACACAATTCGTTTTGATGCAATAGTGAACATAACTCCACTGCAGATTTAAGTACTATTTATGTGAATTTTATTTCCCTATTTAGTCACTGAATCATATTGTGGTGTTGGCATGGTAAGTTTTGTAATTTGCTTTCTTGTGTGAAGAGTGCTTTTCTTCTACCGAATGTTCACTTCTGCATACTTTTTTAGTTAGGCATTATGTCATTACAAAGATTTACAGTTATTTAATAATGATTTATTGTAGTAATTTATTCTGCCAGCTGTGGTACATTTTCAGTGGAATTTGTAAATCAGATTTATATAGAAATTTACCAGGACATGCATTTCAGGATTTAATAAAACATACTCTTAAAATCTTTCCAAGTAGGTACTTTTATGCTAACACATTTGGGTTTAAGCTTTACTTTAACAACCTCTGTTAATGTTCAAACTCTGCTGTGTCTGTCCCACAACCATTGAAAGAGGAGTCTGTGAGATCTGTTAAAATAAAGTACATAGTTTCAGATCATCCACTTTGCTTCCTGACCATTAGTGTCATATAATATTTGACCTGGGGTGTTCATGATGTTAAGGGACAAGGAAACTTCCTGACATTAGGCTCTCTGCAGTTCCATACATTTTAATCACGATTACAATGTATATGCAGAATCATAACAGAGAGTGGATCTAGTAGGTTATGTTCACGTCGAAGTGTTCAGTGTCAGATTTTCTCCCCCTGTTTCAGAGCTCACTGGCCACTGACCATGTGGAAGACATTTAGCTTTGGCAGACTTGCCAGCTCACACTCCTCCTGCAACGTCTTTGTTATGGTTCAGATATGGCAAGATATTAGGCTTTCTTTTTTCTTTCTCTTTTTAAAAAAGATCGTTGAGAGTTGGTTTACTTGATGGTATGGATGTGTTTCGAGAAGGATAGGAAAGAAGGAAAGTGTACAGATTACTTTATGACTTGTAATTTTTTTCAACCTGGTGATTTGAGAGGCTGTCTTTGAAATGCATGATTGCCAAGTAATTTGTAAAAATGACTTGTTCTCTGAGACTACATGAGAATTTTAGTTCTAAGATGAAACTGCTAATTCACAGCTTCAGTCAGCTGGTTATTTTGTCTCCAGCAGCATGAAACATCTCATTTGACTTACTGCTGCCCCCCAAACACATTGACTTCATCGATCAGTTGTTTTAATATTGTGAAGACACAGTCTTTAATGTGCCTGGAAGCTGCAATTTCAGGTGATACTTAATTGTATTTAAAGCAGTACACTTGGCACTATCTATCTAAGATGGAAGTGCATTCATTTGAAAACACCGCACCCTCCTATTTTTCCTAGTAGTTTGTATTTGTTTATCACGTTCAGGCATGAGTTAAACAGAATGTAACAAAACAAAAAGAGCCAAAACAACTTAACCTCTGAAATGTTAATTCCTTTCCATTTAGGGTTTTTGTTTGTTTTTTGTTTTATTGTGGTGTGGTTTTTTTTCCCCCAACAAAATGTGACAAAATAAAAAGTTTGTCATCTGTTGTCTTATTTCTTAAAAGATCTAATTTTTAAAAATTCTTAGAAATACCACACAGCAGTTAATAACTTGTTTTCATATAAACATGTGTCATAGTACATTAAAATTAGATCTTTTAGTGATCTCCTCAGACTAGAAACAATCTTAACATAAATTCATTAAAAAAATATGTAGAGGGGCGCCTGGGTGGCGTAGTCGGTTAAGCGTCCGACTTCAGCCAGGTCACGATCTCGCGGTCCGTGAGTTCGAGCCCCGCGTCAGGCTCTGGGCTGATGGCTCGGAGCCTGGAGCCTGTTTCCGATTCTGTGTCTCCCTGTCTCTCTGCCCCTCCCCTATTCATGCTCTGTCTCTCTCTGTCCCAAAAATAAATAAAAAACGTTGAAAAAAAAATTAAAAAAAAATATATACATATACACACATACATAGTATGGTGCTTGGGAGTTACTCTTGATTGAGTTAATATTTCTAGAAAAATGATTTTTCTGTGATTACTTGTATGCTGTCTGGACAAATGATCCTTAGTATTTGATATTTATTTATCTTCATTTTGAGAAAAATAAATCTATAGTACAAGGGAAACTAAGAGATAGGGGGATGTCTGGAAAGAGAACAGAAATGGACTTTCCTTGAGAGATTTCATTGCTGATCTCCTAGATGTGCTGCATTTTCCTTGAAGGCAGTTGCCACTTTTATGCTAAAGAGACGTCAGAGGAAGATTGAGCTCTGCTCTTTCTCACAGAGCACTGCAGTGCTCACAATGTACTAGGTATCTTTACCAAGTTTAAATGCAAAGGGAAAGAATATTTTACCAGTGAGTTCATAGTTCTGGATTTAGTTTTGACCTCATCAGTGTTTTAAACTTTTTCTTTTGGGGTTACCTGAGAAAACTTTAAAAATGATAACAAATTGGAACTTAAGAAGGCTCATAGTTCAGGGATGGCAAATATGTTTCATCTTGTGGGTGAATTTTGACTGGAGGGGAGTGCTTTGAGAGGGTGAGGTGGGTGAGGGGGATAAAAATGTTTTGTCCTCAATTAGCAATGCTTGCCATAGCTACTGAGTTAACAGTCAATGGAATCGTGGCCTGAATTTCACTCCCTAGTATATAAACCCCTGAAAGTTACTGTAATTCTTCATTTATTCATCATGTGTTCATACATTCAACCAATCTTAAACATCCCTGAATATAAGGCAGTTTGCCAAACATGGTAAGAATGTAGAAGTGGAACAGATGTGAATTTAAGTCTTAATGGGTGGGAGCCTTACTTGTTCATTAACAAAAATGTGAAATGTGGTAGGCAGCAATTTTGGAGAGACTATTATGGTCCAAATCAGAAATACTGAGTTCTAAGCAAGAGGGGTATTCAGTTGCAGAAATCTGGCAGTTTCTAAAGCTTCTTTGAGAGATAACTTATATTTACTGATTAGGTATGCTGGCATTCTGGAGGGATACCCATGCCCATTTGTCATGGATAGATGATTGCCTTGTCAAATGTATAGCCTCTATGTGACATTTTGATAGTGAAAGGCAAATGTAGAGGTGCTATAAGGGAAATATCAGTCTGTAGGTGAGTGGTGACACCATATGCTGTTGGATGAGATGCGAACCAGAAATACATGGTAGAATCAAGGATAGAGCATAATTTTAGTGTTTACGCATTTAATAACTTCCAAATATCTTTAGGTAGAAATATTTTAACTCTATAGTACATATATGTGCAAAATACCAAATTATATATAATGCATAGATTAAGTATTAGTCTTAGGAGGTCCCTCCACCATTTTTTAACTGGAAGTCTTCAAATTATCTGACTCCTTCTTTTCTCTGAAAGTTGAAATTTATTAAGCATCGATTTTAAGATTTTTTAAAAAACAAAACAACTAAATTGTGTTTTTGTTTCTCACTGTCACTCAGTTTAGGTCTTCATATTCTGTGATGTGCTGACCATTTTCTTTTAGTGTTCCACTATAGGGTCAAGTGTAGTGTAAACAGATACAAAACCTACAAACTTTCTTGCCCTTGGAACTTACATTCTTGAATACAACACAAATCTCCTGATTGAATTATCTCAGCCTCTGAACTTTCTCTTTTCTGATACCTCTTGCATACTATACTGTTCTTAGACAAAAGAAAACTTCTATTATTTAACTTTTCTGTTCAGGAACGTAAAGCCTCAATTTCAAGGCCTCTGTAGCATGCCTGTGTATTTTCTTTCTAAACTCCTCACTTTCTAACATTGTTCATCTACCTAAGGAATGGTGCCTTTTTTTTTTTTTTTTTTTAGTTTATTTAAATAAATAAATAAATAAATGAGTGAACAGAGCAGGGCCAGATAGAGTGGGAGAGAGAAAGAATCCTAAGCAGTTTCCCTTCTGCCGGCACAGAGCCAGATGCGGGGCTTGAACTCATGAACCGTGAGATCATCACCTGAGCTGAAATCAAGACTTGGACGCTTAACCGACTAGCCCCCCAGCCGCCCCAAACAGTACTTTCTTACCCTTACTTTTATTCATGCTTCTCTACTAATTTGGAATGTTCTGTTTGACTTTTGATATTCTCCTTAGCCCAAGAAACTCAACTCCTATCCTTTGCTTGACCAAATTATGCTCTTGGAAGCATTGTAGCTAATAACGCAAGTACTGATTTGTGGCACTTCTGCTTTGGTAAGAGAGAGCAGTTATTTATGTTTTATAAATACTCATCGGCTTATGTGTGATCTTACCAACTACACTATAAGTCAGGTGAAATTAAAAGACTTTTGTCTTCCGGGGCGCCTGGGTGGCGCAGTCGGTTACGCGTCCGACTTCAGCCAGGTCACGATCTCGCGGTCCGTGAGTTCGAGCCCTGCGTCGGGCTCTGGGCTGACGGCTCAGAGCCTGGAGCCTGTTTCCGATTCTGTGTCTCCCTCTCTCTCTGCCCCTCCCCCGTTCATGCTCTGTCTCTCTCTGTCCCAAAAATAAATAAAAAACGTTGAAAAAAAAATTTAAAAAAAAAAAAAAAAAAAAAAAAGACTTTTGTCTTCCATATTAAAACCTTAAAAATATTAGCACAGTTGAGAACCAGGAAAAGCAGTGCTTTTGAGTATCCTGAAGAGATGCAACAATGCATTCAAGCTTAGATATCAAACTTCTAAGAAAGTCATTTCCCCTACATTTTGCTTAGAATTTGAAAATGCTAAAACCATTTTTTGTTTTCTTAATTGCTAATACATAAAAATTGCCAGAAGTGAGAAAAGAGTACATAAGTGTGTACAGAGAAATAGATCTCCCATTCCTACTCAGAAGTAATTTCTATTTACCAGATTTTTAAAAGTATTTCCAGGGGCATCTGGGTGGCTCAGTTGGTTAAGCATCTGACTTTGATCTTATGGTTCTTGGGTTTGAGCACCACATCCAACTCTTTGCTTACAGCTCAGAGCCAGGAGCCTGCTTTGGATTCTGTGTCTGTCTCTCTGTTCTTCCCCCACTCGTGTTCTGTCTCTCTTTGTGTCTCAAAAATAAATAAAACATTAAAAAATAAAGAAAGGTATTTTCAGAAATAGCTTAGTCTAAATATAGAAGTATTTATTACCCCTTCCTTAAGTTTTCTCTTTTTTTTTTGTAATGTTTATTTATTTATTTATTTATTTATTTATTTATTTAATTTTTTTTCAACGTTTTTTATTTATTTTTGGGACAGAGAGAGACAGAGCATGAATGGGGGAGGGGCAGAGAGAGAGGGAGACACAGAATCGGAAACAGGCTCCAGGCTCCGAGCCATCAGCCCAGAGCCTGACGCGGGGCTCGAACTCACGGACCGCGAGATCGTGACCTGGCTGAAGTCGGACGCTTAACCGACTGCGCCACCCAGGCGCCCCAATATTTATTTATTTTGAGAGAGAGTGAGTATGAGTAGGGGAGGCATTGAGAGAGAAGAGAGAGGGAATCCCAAGCAGGCTCTATGATGTCAGTGCAGAGCCCCACGGAGGGCTCAGACTCATGAATGGCAAGATCATGATCTGAGCTGAAATCAAGAGTTGGACACTTGGGACACCTGTGTGGCTCAGTCGGTTGAGTGGCTCTTGGTTTTGGCTCAGGCCATGGTCTCATAGTTTGTGGGTTTGAGCCCCAGGTCAGGCTTTGTGCTAAGTGTGGAGCCTATTTGGGATTCTGTCTCTGCCCCTCCCCTGTTCACCCTCCGTGTCTCTCAAAATAAATAAAATAAAATAAACTTAAAAAAGAGTTGGACACTTAACTGACTGAGCCACCCAGGTGGCCCTTCTCTTTTCTACTTTTAATATGAGTGGGAGTTTACCATATTTACTATTTTGTGTCTGGTCTCTTGTGATTTATTTGGAGATGTTCCTCATCAATACTCATAGCTTTATTTCATTTTTGTTGACAGCGGCTTAATATTCCTTTGAGAGGTTCATGGTAAAATCAGACAGCAAATTCTAGAAGTGTGAAAAAGGCAGATATTGAGATATAAGAAGTAATTATAGCTAACTACAAAAGGACAAAATGATAAATTTTTAAATTAAAAAATAGAGTATTTCCAGAGATTCTTTTTTTTCCTCCAAGAGTAAACAGAGACCCCATAAGCCCTTAGAAGCCCTGAAGGTACCACTACATTTTAATTTGATGTTCAAAATGAAAAATTTTAATTACCCTATTTAAAAAAACAAGGTATATATACAACACCTTTTAAGAAAATTCTTAACCTAAAATTGCAGAAACTTTAGAAGGCATTGCAGAATATTGGGATGTGCACATATTTTGAACTCAGACCAAATTGGTTTTGAATCCCCACTTTGACACTTAATATGAGACCTTAGCCAAGTGAGTTAACTCTCTTAGCTTCAATTTCCTTATTGGTAAAATGAAAATAATAATACCTATCTCATAGGACCTGTGCAGAACAAATGAAAAAGTAGTTTATGCTCTTCTTGGCACACAACAGGTACTCAGTAAATGTATGGTAACATCCCCCAGCCTCCTTGTCTATCCAGAACTATTAATTTCTTAAGGGCTCTGGATGCTGAGATCTTACTGTAATTGTATCTTTTGTAATATTCATCACAATGTGTTGTACATACTAAGCATTTCAAATTTCTGCACTGATTTATTTCCTCTCACTGTTTAGCGTCTGGTTTGGTTTTTTTCATACTCTGCACCCAAATCCCCCAATCTCTAGAAAGAAGTACAAAGACACATACATGATCACATGTACCATATGAAGATGCCCAATAGGCAGATGTCAGAATCTCAACCAGTGATGTGCTTGTAAATGTTTAAAAATGGTTTATGGGGCAGGGGAGCTTGGATTTGTAGCATTTGCTGATTGCTGTGGTATAAATATTCCCACCATGGCTGATTTCAAGTTACCAGGGTGAAGTCAACTGACTTGTAAAATTCCTGAAAGTTTAATAGTCTGTTCTTACAAGTCAGTGGAGCAGCTGTCACACGCTGCTAGATTTCTGGACCACTGCTTTGAACTCTGATGTAAAAGCAGTTAGGGAAGCCCAGGGCTCAAAAAATGGTCCATGCTGTACCACCATCATTTTTTTTCCCTCTTCCTTGTTTATATAGTAAAGGAGTAGGAGTAGATCAGTTCTCTAAACATGTTTGGCACAGCATTTCAGTTCTGTGACGGTATCTCAGACTACAGAGGCCAAGGGTCCCAAGCTTTGTGCTTTTTTTGTCCTACATATTTAGTGTGAATTTCTTTTTTTTAAAAGTCTCTACTGGTTAAAAGTGTTTGAGTTTGAGAACCACTGGTACTTAATAGCTCTCACAAAGCCTGTGTCTGTAATTGTAGCAGAGGCTCTAATACAGTGACAAGTAATGGGTTTACTCACTGTATAATGTAAACATATATGTATGCATATATATAATATATATGTATACTATTATATACATAATATATATATTATATCATATATATTATAATATATATGTTAAACATATAATATATATGTATACTATTATATATGTATATATGTATATGTATATTATATACATATCTATTATATATTATTCTATATATACTATACTATATATATATACTATATATTGTTATACTATATTATATACATATCTATTATATATGTATAATATATACTATTATATATGTATCTACTGTAATATATATGTATACTAATATGTATACTATTATATACATATATATGTATATACACTTGTGTATATATGTGTGTGTGTGTATATATATTTAAGGCTTAGTGAAATGCAAAAGGGAACTTAATGAATTTGTGTTGTTTTTATAAGAGGTAAACAGAAAACAGTTTTGGTACCTTTAAAAAAAGGTATGACTTTCACTTATGTGTGAATGAATTCTCCATATAGATATGTCAGGTTAATGAGGTGTAACTTATAGCCAGGATTTACAACCTCAGATGGCCTTAGTGGCCAGGCAAATAATGGAATTGAGGTAAACAGTTGGGGTCTAATGTAAAGAGTGGTGAAGACTCTGCTCATCTGTGAATACATGCTGAAGAGAGTAGCTTCTGCTCCGCTGCATCAGAATGTTGTAATGAAGGGACACAGGTTTCCGTTGCTGTATCTTTAGTTCCCTGAAACTCCACCCTTTGCTTATTCCCATTCCATCCCCAGCAGCTGGAAAGCCAGACTTTAATTTAAAACTTCTTGATTTTTTTTACATGTTGGCCAATAATTAAGCACACATACATGCATATGCATACACACTCATGTAGGAAGCCAAGCAAAACAAACTAGGCCTCGGGGCCAAACTTGGCCTGTGGGCTTATAGTTTGAAATCTCTTTATGCACATATGTATATGCAGCAACTAATATTTATTGAATGCTTATGTTCTAGGCACTCAGCTAAACTTTTTGCGCTAATCGAAATATGTAATATTCACAATAATTAGGTGAACTATTATTTTTTTTATACTTGAGGAATTTTGGCACTTTGAGAGGCTAAGTAACTTGCCAAGATCACATATTTTTTAAAAGGTTCCACAGGTATTCAACGTCAAGTAATCTGACTGTAGAACTTTGGGACTTAACCACTGGGCAAAACTGACTCCATAGATGGCTCTCTTTCCTACATATGCTATCAGCACGCACACAAAACATAAATAACTGAATGTAAAGGCTAAGTAGAGATTATTGTCTGATGTTAGCTCATCTGTGTGCAGTGATACGGTTTGTGTATGTGTGTGCTTGATGTGATAAAGCACAGGAATGCTATATGCTTTCACACTTTATAAGATTTTTCTGATAAAGCTTAGTGAGGCCAGTGTGTAATTTCACAGGGAGTTTATATTTCTCTATGTTACAAACTAGACATCGTGAGCTGTGGGGCCAACATTGTCTCTGTCCAAGGGCAAAAGTTCCCTCACTTCTCATTGCCATAGTTAAACCCCACCCATGGAAATGCTCCAAGTCCTGAGTGATGATCACTTCCTCTGGGCAAGGGTATGTAGAATAAAAGTAAATCTAGCAGGAGGAGTAAATCCCAAAAGACAGAGATAAGTACTTGAGGTCAGAGACTGCATCTTTTATAGTTTGTCTACATACCAAACTCATTAATATGAATAATCATCTGAGCTGTAGTGGTTGTGGTAGCAAAAGTAATACAAGAAACAAGTCTTGTCTTACACTTCTGCATCAACTCTTCATTATTTCTAGGATTTGGGTAGATCTTTGAGAAAGTGATGTAAAATCAGGTCTCTGCCATATTTCTCCTTTATTTCTACTTCTTTTTCCTTATCCACATAAGATGTTTTTCAACCTTAAAAACTCCAGCCTATAGGGGTAAAACCATAAGACTCTAGGAAGAAAAATGAAAACAGTGTGTGAGAATCTATATATTTATCCGTTTAGGTTTTTCCCCTGGGAGATTTTGGAACACCATTAGACACTGTAAACCTCTTTATGGTTTATTCACTCGGTGTGGAATGGGAGAGAAAAAAAGCCAGTCCCTCTGGCAGTATTCTTCCCAACACTCTATACCCATCATGTGAATGGAAAGAACCCAAAACCTTCATTTTCAGAACTGTATCTCAGCCCCTGGCTCCTGGAGAAAACCAGTGTGGTTCAGATGTGGGATGGGAAGAGTGGTTTGCATTGGCACCAGCCTTGCGGGTGCTTTGGGGCTGGAGTACACTCAGCTGTGGGTTACAGATGCTTGATCTCCAGTATTAATGTGGCCAACATGTGAAACCATGGCACCCACAATACTACACAAAGGTCCACGCCTCTGATAGTTTGGGAAATAACTCCCAGCTGAAGAATTCCTTCGTGAAGGGCTGGAATACATTCTTGAACAGAAAGTCCTTTTCCAGAGGGATAAAATCAATCAGGAAAGAGGGGCCTGATGATGTTGGATTGGGCATCAGGACTGTATCATAGGTTGTCTATGGTCTTGGGAGCTTTAACTGAAAATAGAAAAAAAAATCCTACCCTAAATGTTGGATTCATGAATGTTCAGTTCCACGCCATACATGCAGCAGACAGCTTGTGCACTTAAACCATTATATAGTTTCTTTGGAGATGTCAAGTGCAAACCGTTAACTGGTGGATGTCATCTGGCATGATTCAGGGCACGTTTGAAATGTTTCCACCAATTTTTATTTTCCTGAGCCGTCTCCAAGGTTGGTAAGATTAGAGAAAACTATATAGAAGAGAATGGAGAGGGGAGGATAGGGTTGGGTTGTGTTCTCTGTGTAAATTCAATCACCAAGACTCTTTTCAGGGCACGGAATTTATGTCTCTTCTCACCCAGGAGACCTGTGCTTCCTTCTAATGGTACACTTCAGAGAGCTGGATATCTCCATTCCCCCACTCAGGTAGTGTGCTAGTTTTCTCATTCAGGTACAATTTCTAGTGAAATAGTAGCTTATAAGTATTCAGAAGTTAGTTTATTGACTCTTATTGCACTTCTGAGCACCTAATAAATAATTTATTAGTCTGATGGATATGTGGCTACCTAACTATGGGGCATGAAATATGCACTGTTTTTCTAATACACTGTAGGGAGACCTGTTTATAAAGTATTTAGTATTGGTTTTATAATGCACCGTTGACAACAGGAGACCACGAAGCTCAAAGATCAATCTCATTTTGGCCCACAGTATTAATGCTGCTTTATAAAGCTTTATGACAGGTCACTTAGACAGTGGTCCTCACAGAGAGGACTCTGTTAGGTAGGCAGGCTGTAGTGGTTGCCAGCGCAGCAGATGAATGTCTTTGTCCGAGTCCCTGAGGTGACTGTTTGGCGATTGCTGATGTTGGCCAGGTGATGGAACTCATCATTTCCCTGCTCTCTAGAGAGATCCTGGACTCAGAGTGCCCAGTTCTGCTAATGCAGCCCTCACTAATTGTGCAGAGGGTTGGTGTGACTTTAGACCACAATTGCAGTCTTGGAGATAAGAACCAGGCAGTAAGTAGTGGAGCTTAGCTCTCCTCAGCTTTGTCTCATTTGTTAATGAAGTGACTTTCTTCCACATCTCCTGCTCCTTCATGCAAATCACATATGTGACATAGCATAAAGATTTTTGATTTTTGTTTGCTTTGGGAAATTTCATTAGCAGTACATGTATAGACATTTAAAAAACACTACATAGTAAACACCTGGAATCAAGGGACAGCTAAGTAAAGTGTCAAGTCAATTCTCAGTGTTTTTCTTTATAAGAATTATGTGCTAAAGGAATGCCTTATAAGGGCAGTGATTTACAATGTACTGTTGCCTATTAGGGTGTTTGTTTTGGAGCAAGGCATTTACCAGTTTTGAATTAAGAACTCCTTCCTGGGGGCGCCTGGGTGGCCTAGTCAGTTAAGGGTAGGACTTCCGCTCAGGTCATGATGTTAACGGTTTGTGGGTTTGAGCCCCACATTGGGCTCTGTGCTGACAGTTCAGAGTCTGGAGCCTGCTTCAGATTCTGTGTCTCCCTCTCACTCTGCCCCTCCTCTGCTCATACTTTGTGTGTGTGTCTCTCTCTGTCAAAAGTAAATAGATATTTAAAAAAAAAACAAAACAAAACTCCTTTCTGGTTCTAAGTATTCTGCTTCCCAGAGTGGGAAGTCTGAACTACACTTCTTGAATCCAGTCTGCTTGCTTGTAATTTCTCGAGATTTTTCGGGAACCAAGGCTTGAGTCCCTTTTGCTGTTTGCCATTTCTTTTATTCATTTCTCATTGATTCACTTTCATTTTATCCTCTCCAATTGGACCAAACTCTTTCTAGCTTCTGGTCTTTTATTTATCCTGTCAGTATTTTCTGTGATGATCACTTCTTTTGTGCAGATGTCATTTATTGAGCATTTACTGTGTGTTAAGCATTCTGTTAGGCCCTGGATTACCAAAGGTAGATAAAACTCTTTACGTTTCAACAAATGTAGAATTTAGTTGGGGAGATGGGTAGTAAATTGGTTATCTGACATGAGCACTCTCAATACATATATTTTTTAACCACAGGATTTTTTTTTATATCTCTTACCTTTGGTTTCTGAAAAAAAAATTTCCCTCTCCCTTCAGGGGCACCCTTTTTATTTATAGTCTTGATCATATTCTCTCCTAGGACCCTTTTATATCATTTTCCCTCTGGCTTAGATCTTCAATATCCTTTTCTCCACTGGCTTTGTCCCCTTTGCCTATGATGCACTCTTTTTTCCCCCTGTAATGAGTAACAAACCGTCAACACACTAACACAGCTTCTCCCAGGCCCTGCAAACTTTTCAGACCACCTTTTTCTTACTTTACTTGCTTGCATTGCAGAATTGCTCCAGAATGTTTTACCTTTTCTGCGTTCTTGTCTTTATAATTTCCTTACTTCTTAACTCATTTACGATCCAGATTCTGTAACTTTCATACCAATTTGTGCATTAAGAGCTCTTTCTTGGGACACAAAATATAATTATAAAATATTACAACCACAAATATATCAAGAAGAATGGTATAATGAACACCCATTTGCCCAGGCAGAAGAACCTAACATGTAAAAATACATGTGAAGCCCCGGGTTACTATATCCTTTCTCCAATACCTACCCCCACATTCCAGCATTATTCTGATTTTGGTATTTATCATCCCCACCCATTGTGTTTTAAACACTCTTACTGTATTTACTACTACTTACTACTGTGCTTCGTTTCACTATACTCTAAATATAGCATTGTTTTTTTTAAAAATCTGACCATCCTTTAAACTCCAACTTCTTGTCATTCAGAACATTGGGCAATCACAGTGCCCTTGTTAATGCTCCTTCTGTCTTCTTCCACAATAACCATAGGTGTCCCCCAAAATGCTGACCTTGGCCTTGGTTTACCTTTTGTGTTGCTTCTCTGTAGATGTCTCCAGATCTGACAACTCTAGCGTCAGTCTGTTTTCTGAACATTTCTAGTTGCCTTGTCATTAGTTTGATCTCCTGTTTCCCCACACAGAGCTCTAACTCAGCTTTCTACAAACTAGATCATCCCCATTTCTTTTGATTCTGCTACCATTTCCCATGCACAGAATATTGTAGCTTTAGTGTCATCTTTGTTCTCATTTGTTACCAACATTTTATCAGTCATTCTTGTCCCCTGGGTTTTATCTCCACATTGTATCTGCTCTTTTTTTTTTTTCCTGGCTCTAATGCCTGTAATCATTTTACCCAGATTATTATAATAGCTTCCTAATTGGTGTCTTTGCTTCTGTCTTTTCACACTTCAGTCTGTCTGTCATGCTGTTGCCAGATAAATCTTCTTAGTGTATACAGTAATGATCATACCGTGCCGCTGTTGAGAAGCTTTCAGCAGTTTTGACTGTTGGTGGATAACAGGATAAATAGCAACTCTTTACAGTGGAGTATAAGACCCTTCCAGTAATAATAGTTCCTATTGACCAGTCTGTCCCTTTCATTCATCATTGCTCTACACAAATCCTACCTTATCTTCAAGGCAAATTAGATCACTTCTCTAGGAATATTATTGGTTCTTCAATTCCAGCACAAATACTGCTTCTGCTTAGAAACTTTCTTTTACCACACCAGCTGGAAGGAATCTCCTTTTTCAAGTCATCTAGGATTCTGCTTCTGCTTCTCTTATCACATTCTGTTTTATTAAGGTTGTTTTTGTACATGGCTTATCTTCTGTACTAGATTGTAAACTTCATGTGAGCGAGGACTATGCCTTAACTTTCATGTTCCCTACACCTTCCTCTACTTGGCAAGTAGGGCTTTGATCAGTATTCTCTAGCAGTGACTAAAAATGTTTCAAATGTCCTTCTTTATAATAAATGAAGAAAAAGGAGCAAGAAACTGAGCTATTGAGGGCAAAAGTGTATCCTTTATCAATTAGCAAATTATTCACGTGTTCCCACTTTGTTGCTTCCATTCTCCCCAGGGTTTGTTTATTTAACGGTTGGCTGCTGTCAGCCTTGGACACTAAAAACACTTAAAATGTGTTTGGGTAGTCAGAGGAGTATGCTATATTTGCAATTAAAAACAAACAAACAAACAAACCTGTCTTGATACACTCTGTGCCTCCAAGTAATACTATTTTGCAGGTAATTTCCTTCCCAGTCTCAACAGGTACACTTTGTGCTCACCCCAAATTACCTATCCCCAAATAGTCATAATTACAGATCATAGGACAATCTCAAAGAGCAAAACTGGCAAGCATAATTCACGACACCATGTTGTATATGATGTTCTTTTCTGTTTAAGCCATTTGGATATACTCACATTCTTGTACTGCCTAGTTAAGGTATCTCTCACCGAATTCTTTCTTCCACCCTTTTACTGCCTTTCACGTGTATCCTCATTCTGAAACTCAGATATTTACTTGATTCCTAATGCTTCTTACCTCTGAAGAAACTGTTGAAAACAGTACATTTAATGGCAGTTATTTGATTAATTTTTGATTGTGATAAATTACCTGATGGCTTTAGTCTCTTTTTTTTCTCCCATGGCGTTTTTTTTCTTCCTTTTCTTTCTTTCCTATAGTTTTAATCTATTATTATTATTTTTGATAGTAGTGCCATTAACAGTAGCAGTAGTAAACTTTAAGAAGTGAAATATGCATTCAGAAAAGTGTACAAATCATAAGTGTATATAGCTTGATGGATTTTTACCAAGTGACCATACCCAGAACCACCAAGTAGAGATACAGAATATTACCTGTACCTTAGAAGCTTTCGTTGTGCCTCTTGGCAACCACTACTCCCCACCGAAGATCAGTTCTATTCAGACTTAAGATCCTGTTCCTATTTTTAACGTGCTCTACTGAGTTTCTGACATCTTCTGGGTTTCTTAATTTGGAAACCATTTCCAGGTTCACTCAGATTTATTTCAACATGTTTCTATTTAAATATGTACGGATATAACATAGTCTGTTGTTTTACAAAGATTTTGGAACTTCAGGTGTATTGGTATTGCACTTTTTAAATTTGTTTTCTAGGTTTGTGAATTTCATGTAAGTGGGTACCATCAATAGAGTTGCTTTATTTCTATGATAACTCTAAAAAGCAGTGTTGGATTTCCTGGGTATCTTTGAGACTCAATCTTCCTTCCTGACAGTAATTTAAACTATTATTAGGACATCTTCAGTGGGGCTGCAAGCTTCTCTGTCCACAGACTTTAGAAGGAAGTAAATAAATTAATACTATCTTTACATTCCTTGCAACTTCTCATGGTGATATAGAAGTAATACTCCACTAGATGCTCCCCGGCCTGTTTTTTAATACTCATTTAAGGAAACACATCACTGGTTCTTTCCTCTAGGATATTTTCTCATAAAACATTGACTTTAGCTTATGGTGGAAAGAAGCCACTGTCAGTTTGACCTGACAGAAAATGTATGAAGTTACTTTTTTGTTTTGAAACCAAAACAGGATAGGTAAAATGTTTGATCTTTTGGAAGTTTAAGATTTGTGCTTACCTCAAAATGCTTTTGCATTTGCAAATGTCTCGATTGTAAGTACTTATCATTTCCCTAATATTTTATAAACTACTTCATCTACCACACCCTACCCAAATCTTTTAATTTTAAAATTTTTCACAATGTATCAAGGGATTATGGCGTTCGGATATATACTTGATGTATTTTTCTGAAACTGAGCCCCTGATTAGGCTGTCAGCAGATGCTATATCACATTGATTGCTCTAGTTGGTACAGAGACAAGTGTCAACCAGAGCAGTTTCTCCCTTCTGCAAGAATAATAATAATAATAATAATAATAATAATAAAAAGATGCAGCTTTTAGGTGTTGTTTGCTTATAGGGAATATTTATGCCACTGTTTAAAGTGATTTAAATTTTGGTCATATTTATATTTTTCTTAGGCGTGCTTTCCTTTCTTGGTCTGAGGTCACATAATGATGTTTTCAGTTCACAAGCTTTCTCCCTCAGTGTAAATGATCAATTTTCTTTTTGGTACGGCACTTATTATTATTATTTCTTGTCACATGCTCTGATGTGGTATTTCTGTGAGTAAACACCAGAGCATTTAGCACCCACAATGCTTTGGCCAAAAACAAACCAAAAACCAAAGGCATGCCTGCATGTCTTACTTACAATTTGGACCATGATCTTGTCCCCTGAAATCTTCAGGCTATTCTGGCTGAGTTTCCTATATGTTGAAATGCCCAGCCAAGGCTGCCAGGAGCCATCTGGAGAAGGTATAACTGTAAACACGAAGTAACATGTACAGTTTTAAAGCAGACTCTTCATAGGGGAGAGAAGAGACTGAGACTGGTCATCAGAGATAACAATACTTTTCTTCCTTCATCAGAATCTTTACAGATCCTTAACTGTATTTTGAACTAGTTAATGCATGAACTTATGTCCTTAGTTTTTAAGAGCATAAGCAATAGAATAGATATCTCCAAACAGGAAGACTTATAGAACATATAAGTGGATACTAGGTTAGATTCAGTAGTTGGCGTGTGTGATCATCTTTTTAACCTGGATTAAAGACTGCTACCTTAGCATGAAGGCATACTAGCCTTCATGTTTGGCTAGATCATCTAATAATTTGAAACATGAATGAAAACTGTTAACTTCTAAGAAAGAAAAGTTTTCTAGTTTTCTTAAAATTTAAATACCAGGATCCATGTAGTGTATTCCAGAAGTTTTTTTCATGATCATTAGATTATACTGCTGTAGAATACTTGGCTGTTGAAAGAGGGGTGTTTTACCCTTTACAAGGCTACTAATGGAAGGAGTGTAGGAACCAGTGGAGAGTACAGGGATGTAGGTGTAAATGATATGTGAGTCCTAATTGTGAAGAAGGACACCTTAATGTATATTAGAACTCTACTTGAAGAGGTACTCCTTAATTTCTCTTCTTTCCTTTCCCCCAACATGCAGGCACAGCAGGGTAATATTTCATTGTTCTGTGTGGGGTTTTTTTTTGGTGGGGGGAGGTGAACTTTTCACTGTCCTCCCATCAAATTACATATCTGACTCAAGGGAAAAGAGGCAGTTTCGATTATGATATAATTATTCACAAAAGGAAAGCCTCAGTTGGAATTATTGTTCGTTTTACTTTTTCTCTATTCTTTTTAGCAAGTCAAAAAATTTGATCCCTTCACCTAGAAAATGAAACTTTACACGATAAAGTAGGGATGGCAGGTTTCACAAGGCAGAAAGGTTGCTGTCAACTTTTTTCCTTAGGAATATGGAAATTTGGGTGGATTATCTGTTCAGAGGAGGTTTCCTTTATTAATTCTTTTTCCTTTTTTCACTTAAGACATCTGTTAACATTTCACACAGCCCAACAGATGTTGCAAAGCAAGTCCCATACTTTGTTCTCAAGAAAAATGACATTTCCTCAATTGGTTCCCCCCACCTCTGTGACCGGGCCCAGCCTGCTCTTTCTGCATAATTTGCATGTATTAAGTTATATTCCTTAATGCCATACGAATTTGTAGCTTCGGCATTATTTTTATATGGGTAAAGTCTGATTTGATCAGAAACTAGTTTACATGTTGCTTTAGAGTTAAGAGAGGCCATACATAACTTAAAAAAGTTTCCTTTGAGAATGGCAACCTAATTCCACATATAGGATCGGATAGCCAGTTAATAAAATATTTTTTATATAAAGTAAATGAACTACAAAAGCTGGAGTTGTTTTGCCATAAGGAAGTGCTGATTGTCATGCGATGTGGAGCGTCATTTTTATTATTTTGGCAAGAACAGGGACAGTTTTGTCTTGACAAGCCATTAGATGAATACCAGCATGTGTCACATGAAAAACCACTGATCTTTAACCCAGCTCTGTACTTAACCAAGCCTTGAAAATGAATAGTGAATAAAAGAAGAGCAAAGGCCAGTTTACTGTCATTACAGATTACAGAATCTGTTAACAGCTGCTGAACGGAACCCAGGGAATTACAGGTATTGTTCCGTGAACCAGCAGAAGTCCTAGAGATGCATGTTATACTGTGTATATAAATTATATACATTTATTTGATATTTGCTCAGGATTTACATTGCTGGGAACATAACTAGAAAAAATGAAAATCCTTGAGTACTTTCTCAGTATACTAAATGCATGCCTGTATCACAAAACCATATATATTTACATGTAGCTGTCTCAGTGAGGTTTCCCTGTCCCCCAGTTATAGAACTTATTTTAATAAAGCAATGTGCTTTTAAGAAATCATCAGTATTAAGAAATAAAGAAAATATCCCCACACCAAGAAAAAAAAAAAAGACCCAGAAACATACATGCAAAGCAAAATCCTTTGTTCATTTGTTTCTTCAAGTGTTCATTGTGGCTGATATATTTTTTTTAATAGAGGGAAGAACTTAAATCTACCTCAGTACCCAAATATTGAAAAGATCAGTAACATTTTAAACAGTCAGTTGTGGGAATTATTGCTTACAGAGCTAACAAGAAAGAACACACTTTCTTAGTCTGCTGGTGGAATTGCATTGTGCCTCCCTATAGTCTTGTTATCCCATACTAACTGAAATGCAAATTCTTTGCAACTAATTGGATCTCATTGAGGGTACATGCACAGTATGTAGTTATATGCAAAAAGGTTTTAAAAAATACAATCTCTGTAATTACAACTTTTAATTACTATCTAAAACATTGGCATCTATAGTATAGGTTTAGAATAGATGTGTGTCTAACTTTTTACAGATTACTCAAAAACGTGATCTATGAAATGCTTAATAAGGTACCAGCTCAAAAATTAGAGGAAAAATGTTTACAGCAACCTATAAACTGGATTTTAATAAAGTCCTGTGAAAATAAGGACTTTTGTTTTGAAGTTTAGAATTTAGTGTC